>NC_088424.1:47687418-47769918 GCF_034236695.1 Oncorhynchus nerka | reverse complement strand
AATACAAGTAGGTCTGTTATCATACAGCACCTCAAATACAAGTAGGTCTGTTACCTTACTGTTACCATACAGCACCTCAAATACAAGTAGGTCTGTTACCTTACAGCACCTCAAATACAAGTAGGTCTGTTACCGTACAGCACCTCAAATACAAGTAGGTCTGTTACCTTACTGTTACCATACAGCACCTCAAATACAAGTAGGTCTGTTACCTTACAGCACCTCAAATACAAGTAGGTCTGTTATCATACAGCACCTCAAATACAAGTAGGTCTGTTACCGTACAGCACCTCAAATACAAGTAGGTCTGTTACCATACTGTTACCATACAGCACCTCAAATACAAGTAGTTCTGTTACCTTACTGTTACCATACAGCACCTCAAATACAAGTAGGTCTGTTACCATAGTGTTACCATACAGCACCTCAAATACAAGTAGGTCTGTTACCATACTGTTACCATACAGCACCTCAAATACAAGTAGGTCTGTTACCTTACTGTTACCATACAGCACCTCAAATACAAGTAGGTATGTTACCATAGTGTTACCATACAGAACCTCAAATACAAGTAGGTCTGTTACCATACTGTTACCATACAGCACCTCAAATACAAGTAGGTCTGTTACCATACTGTTACCATACAGCACCTCAAATACAAGTAGGTCTGTTACCATACAGCACCTCAAATACAAGTAGGTCTGTTACCATACTGTTACCATACAGCACCTCAAATACAAGTAGGTCTGTTACCATACAGCACCTCGAATACAAGTAGGTCTGTTACCATACTGTTACCATACAGCACCTCGAATACAAGTAGGTCTGTTACCATACTGTTACCATACAGCACCTCAAATACAAGTAGGTATGTTACCATACAGCACCTCAAATACAAGTAGGTCTGTTACCACACAGCACCTCAAATACAAGTAGGTCTGTTACCATACTGTTACCATACAGCACCTCGAATACAAGTAGGTCTGTTACCATACTGTTACCATACAGCAACCTCAAATATAAGTAGGTCTGTTACCATACAGCACCTCAAATGCAAGTAGGTCTGTTACCATACTGTTACCATACAGCACCTTGAATACAAGTAGGTCTGTTACCTTACTGTTACCATACAGCACCTCAAATACAAGTAAACTATGTCTTCCATGTAACATAGGCACTCATCCTGCACTGGCCTCAGTATAGCCATCACTCCCCGTCACTACTGGTCGCGTCCCTGGACAAGTGTTCCTATCTGCCTTGAAGGACCATAATAAAAAAGAGAGGAAGATTTAACAACAATCACATCATTTCAAATTAAATTAGAAGAAAAATAACACATTTGGTTTGACAAGATCTAAATGAGTCACTGATCACAGTACATGGAGTAACCAGCCATATATTAAAGTAGCCAGGCAGGGAGTTGGGGGCTGGGAGAGTATGGTGATGTAGCCAGCCAGGGAGTTGGGGGCTGGGAGAGTATGGTGATGTAGCCAGCCAGGGAGTTGGGGGCTGGGAGAGTATGGTGATGTAGCCAGCCAGGGAGTTCTGGGCTGGGAGAGTATGGTGATGTAGCCAGTCAGGGAGATCCGGGCTGGGAGAGTATGGTGAAGTAGCCAGCCAGGGAGATCCGGGCTGGGAGAGTATGGTGATGTAGCCAGCCAGGGAGATCCGGGCTGGGAGAGTATGGTGATGTAGCCAGCCAGGGAGATCCAGGCTGGGAGAGTATGGTGATGTAGCCAGGGAGTTCTGGGCTGGGAGAGTATGGTGAAGAAGCCAGCAAGGGAGTTCTGGGCTGGGAGAGTATGGTGATGTAGCCAGCCAGGGAGATCCTGGCTGGGAGAGTATGGTGAAGTAGCCAGCCAGGGAGTTCTGGGATGGGAGAGTATGGTGATGTAGCCAGCCAGGGAGTTCCGGGCTGGGAGAGTATGGTGAAGTAGCCAGCCAGGGAGTTGGGGGCTGGGAGAGTATGGTGAAGTAGCCAGCCAGGGAGTTCCGGGCTGGGAGAGTATGGTGATGTAGCCAGGGAGTTCCGGGCTGGGAGAGTATGGTGATGTAGCCAGCCAGGGAGTTCTGGGCTGGGAGAGTATGGTGATGTAGCCAGTCAGGGAGATCCGGGTTGGGAGAGTATGGTGATGTAGCCAGCCAGGGAGATCCAGGCTGGGAGAGTATGGTGATGTAGCCAGGGAGTTCTGGGCTGGGAGAGTATGGTGAAGAAGCCAGCAAGGGAGTTCTGGGCTGGGAGAGTATGGTGATGTAGCCAGCCAGGGAGATCCGGGTTGGGAGAGTATGGTGATGTAGCCAGCCAGGGAGATCCAGGCTGGGAGAGTATGGTGATGTAGCCAGGGAGTTCTGGGCTGGGAGAGTATGGTGAAGTAGCCAGCCAGGGAGTTGGGGGCTGGGAGAGTATGGTGATGTAGCCAGCCAGGGAGTTCTGGGCTGGGAGAGTATGGTGATGTAGCCAGCCAGGGAGTTCTGGGCTGGGAGAGTATGGTGATGTAGCCAGCCAGGGAGTTCCGGGCTGAGAGAGTATGGTGAAGTAGCCAGCCAGGGAGTTGGGGGCTGGGAGAGTATGGTGAAGTAGCCAGCCAGGGAGTTGGGGGCTGGGAGAGTATGGTGATGTAGCCAGCCAGGGAGTTCCGGGCTGGGAGAGTATGGTGATGTAGCCAGCCAGGGAGTTCCGGGCTGGGAGAGTATGGTGATGTAGCCAGGGAGTTCCGGGCTGGGAGAGTATGGTGATGTAGCCAGGGAGTTCCGGGCTGGGAGAGTATGGTGATGTAGCCAGGGAGTTCCGGGCTGGGAGAGTATGGTGATGTAGCCAGGGAGTTCTGGGCTGGGAGAGTATGGTGATGTAGCCAGGGAGTTCCGGGCTGGGAGAGTATGGTGATGTAGCCAGGGAGTTCCGGGCTGGGAGAGTATGGTGATGTAGCCAGCCAGGGAGTTCTGGGCTGGGAGAGTATGGTGATGTAGCCAGTCAGGGAGATCCGGGTTGGGAGAGTATGGTGATGTAGCCAGCCAGGGAGATCCAGGCTGGGAGAGTATGGTGATGTAGCCAGGGAGTTCTGGGCTGGGAGAGTATGGTGAAGAAGCCAGCAAGGGAGTTCTGGGCTGGGAGAGTATGGTGATGTAGCCAGCCAGGGAGATCCGGGCTGGGAGAGTATGGTGAAGTAGCCAGCCAGGGAGTTCTGGGCTGGGAGAGTATGGTGATGTAGCCAGCCAGGGAGTTGGGGGCTGGGAGAGTATGGTGAAGTAGCCAGCCAGGGAGTTGGGGGCTGGGAGAGTATGGTGATGTAGCCAGCCAGGGAGTTCTGGGCTGGGAGAGTATGGTGATGTAGCCAGCCAGGGAGTTCTGGGCTGGGAGAGTATGGTGATGTAGCCAGCCAGGGAGTTCCGGGCTGAGAGAGTATGGTGAAGTAGCCAGCCAGGGAGTTGGGGCTGGGAGAGTATGGTGAAGTAGCCAGCCAGGGAGTTGGGGGCTGGGAGAGTATGGTGATGTAGCCAGCCAGGGAGTTCCGGGCTGGGAGAGTATGGTGATGTAGCCAGCCAGGGAGTTCCGGGCTGGGAGAGTATGGTGATGTAGCCAGGGAGTTCCGGGCTGGGAGAGTATGGTGATGTAGCCAGGGAGTTCCGGGCTGGGAGAGTATGGTGATGTAGCCAGGGAGTTCCGGGCTGGGAGAGTATGGTGATGTAGCCAGGGAGTTCTGGGCTGGGAGAGTATGGTGATGTAGCCAGGGAGTTCCGGGCTGGGAGAGTATGGTGATGTAGCCAGGGAGTTCTGGGCTGGGAGAGTATGGTGATGTAGCCAGGGAGTTCTGGGCTGGGAGAGTATGGTGATGTAGCCAGGGAGTTCTGGGCTGGGAGAGTATGGTGATGTAGCCAGCCAGGGAGTTGGGGGCTGGGAGAGTATGGTGATGTAGCCAGGGAGTTCTGGGCTGGGAGAGTATGGTGATGTAGCCAGCCAGGGAGTTCCGGGCTGGGAGAGTATGGTGATGTAGCCAGGGAGTTCTGGGCTGGGAGAGTATGGTGATGTAGCCAGGGAGTTCTGGGCTGGGAGAGTATGGTGATGTAGCCAGCCAGGGAGTTGGGGGCTGGGAGAGTATGGTGATGTAGCCAGGGAGTTCTGGGCTGGGAGAGTATGGTGATGTAGCCAGCCAGGGAGTTCTGGGCTGGGAGAGTATGGTGATGTAGCCAGCCAGGGAGTTCCGGGCTGAGAGAGTATGGTGAAGTAGCCAGCCAGGGAGTTGGGGGCTGGGAGAGTATGGTGAAGTAGCCAGCCAGGGAGTTGGGGGCTGGGAGAGTATGGTGATGTAGCCAGCCAGGGAGTTCCGGGCTGGGAGAGTATGGTGATGTAGCCAGCCAGGGAGTTCCGGGCTGGGAGAGTATGGTGATGTAGCCAGGGAGTTCCGGGCGGGGGAGAGTATGGTGATGTAGCCAGGAGTTCCGGGCTGGGAGAGTATGGTGATGTAGCCAGGGAGTTCCGGGCTGGGAGAGTATGGTGATGTAGCCAGGGAGTTCTGGGCTGGGAGAGTATGGTGATGTAGCCAGGGAGTTCCGGGCTGGGAGAGTATGGTGATGTAGCCAGGGAGTTCTGGGCTGGGAGAGTATGGTGATGTAGCCAGGGAGTTCTGGGCTGGGAGAGTATGGTGATGTAGCCAGGGAGTTCTGGGCTGGGAGAGTATGGTGATGTAGCCAGGGAGTTCTGGGCTGGGAGAGTATGGTGATGTAGCCAGCCAGGGAGTTGGGGGCTGGGAGAGTATGGTGATGTAGCCAGGGAGTTCTGGGCTGGGAGAGTATGGTGATGTAGCCAGCCAGGGAGTTCCGGGCTGGGAGAGTATGGTGAAGTATGGGAGTGTTCTGGTGTTCTCTGGTGCATTCTGATGCCTTGAATCCATACCAAATACACATTATTGAATACTTTGAAGCTAGAGTCCTTAGTTGATACATCAGTCTTTGGACTTATAAATTAATCCATTGATTGTTGAAGAATAAATATAAATTATAAATTCACATGAGCTTAGTTCAACTGTCGTACCCCATCAGAACCCAAATTATGAGCCTGTTTTACTACAATGTTTGTTAACAATGTAAACCAACACCGTATAGCCTCAAAACATGCTTAAAAACTATCATTTTAATATCATGGCTGGTCAGTCCTTGCATCCATTGCTTTGTCTACGAATTTGATTGGTTACATTTCTCCAGCCCCCATCCCTCAGCTGTTTACCAAAACAGACACGCTTTATAATTGTTTCAATTAAAGACTCAGATTGATCAAATGAATTGTGGTTTTGAGTAGAAAGACATGACTTGGTAGGATTTGAAGCCCCCAGTGGAAAAACACAGGTTTGTAAAAGTGAACGTCATGATACTTGTATTGTACAGGTCAAGATATTGCTTATGTCTACTGATTGGAATAAAAGTGTTGACGATGGAGAAGTTAACTGCTGTTTTCTGTGTCGTAAAGTCCATGTTTAATACCTATTTCATTCATCAATCACACCTGTTGGTCTATTCATGGGCACCTGACTTACTCCACCGTCTCTCTCTCCCTCTCCTCTCCAGGTTTGGTGATGGCTACGTGGTGACCTCTCCCTCTCCCTCTCCTCTCCAGGTTTGGTGATGGCTACGTGGTGACCTCTCCCTCTCCTCTCCAGGTTTGGTGATAGCTATGTGGTGAACTCTCTCTCTCTCTCCCTCTCCAGGTTTGGTGATGACTATGTGGTGACCTCTCTCACTCTCCTCTCCAGGTTTGGTGATGACTATGTGGTGACCTCTCTCACTCTCCTCTCCAGGTTTGGTGATAACTATGTGGTGACCTCCCTCTCCTCTCCAGGTTTGGTGATGGCTACGTGGTGACCTCTCTCACTCTCCTCTCCAGGTTTGGTGATGACTATGTGGTGACCTCTCTCACTCTCCTCTCCAGGTTTGGTGATAACTATGTGGTGACCTCCCTCTCCTCTCCAGGTTTGGTGATGGCTACGTGGTGACCTCTCTCACTCTCCTCTCCAGGTTTGGTGATAGCTATGTGGTGACCTCCCTCTCCTCTCCAGGTTTGGTGATGACTATGTGGTGACCTCTCTCACTCTCCTCTCCAGGTTTGGTGATAGCTATGTGGTGACCTCCCTCTCCTCTCCAGGTTTGGTGATGGCTACTTGGTGACCTCTCTCACTCTCCTCTCCAGGTTTGGTGATGGCTACGTGGTGACCTCTCTCACTCTCCTCTCCAGGTTTGGTGATAGCTACGTGGTGACCTCTCTCTCTCCCTCTCCAGGTTTGGTGATGGTTACGTGGTGATCTCTCTCTCTCCTCTCCAGGTTTGGTGATAGCTACACGGTGACCTCCCTCTCCTCTCCAGGTTTGGTGATGGCTATGTGGTGACCTCTCTCTCTCCCTCTGCACCCCAGGTTTGGTGATGGCTACATGGTGACCTCTCTCTCCCCCTCTCCTCTCCAGGTTTGGTGATGGCTACATGGTGACCTCTCTCTCCCCTCTCCTCTCCAGGTTTGGTGATGGCTACATGGTGACCTCTCTCTCTCCCTCTGCTCTCCAGGTTTGGTGATGGCTACATGGTGACCTCTCCCTCTGCTCTCCAGGTTTGGTGATGGCTACATGGTGATCTCTCTCTCTCTCTCTCTCCCTCTGCTCTCCAGGTTTGGTGATGGCTACATGGTGACCTCTCTCTCTCTCCCTCTGCTCTCCAGGTTTGGTGATGGCTACATGGTGAACTCTCTCTCCCCCTCTCCTCTCCAGGTTTGGTGATGGCTACATGGTGACCTCTCTCTCACTCTCCCTCTGCTCTCCAGGTTTGGTGATGGCTACATGGTGACCTCTCCCTCTGCTCTCCAGGTTTGGTGATGGCTACATGGTGACCTCTCCCTCTGCTCTCCAGGTTTGGTGATGGCTACGTGGTGACCTCTCCCTCTCCCTCTCCTCTCCAGGTTTGGTGATGGCTATGTGGTGACCTCTCCCTCTCCTCTCCAGGTTTGGTGATAGCTATGTGGTGAACTCTCTCTCTCTCTCCCTCTCCAGGTTTGGTGATGACTATGTGGTGACCTCTCTCACTCTCCTCTCCAGGTTTGGTGATAACTATGTGGTGACCTCCCTCTCCTCTCCAGGTTTGGTGATGGCTACGTGGTGACCTCTCTCACTCTCCTCTCCAGGTTTGGTGATGACTATGTGGTGACCTCTCTCACTCTCCTCTCCAGGTTTGGTGATCACTATGTGGTGACCTCCCTCTCCTCTCCAGGTTTGGTGATGGCTACGTGGTGACCTCTCTCACTCTCCTCTCCAGGTTTGGTGATAGCTATGTGGTGACCTCCCTCTCCTCTCCAGGTTTGGTGATGACTATGTGGTGACCTCTCTCACTCTCCTCTCCAGGTTTGGTGATAGCTATGTGGTGACCTCCCTCTCCTCTCCAGGTTTGGTGATGGCTACTTGGTGACCTCTCTCACTCTCCTCTCCAGGTTTGGTGATGGCTACGTGGTGACCTCTCTCACTCTCCTCTCCAGGTTTGGTGATAGCTACGTGGTGACCTCTCTCTCTCCCTCTCCAGGTTTGGTGATGGTTACGTGGTGACCTCTCTCACTCTCCTCTCCAGGTTTGGTGATAGCTACGTGGTGACCTCCCTCTCCCTCTCCTCTCCAGGTTTGGTGATGGTTACATGGTGACCTCCCTCTCCTCTCCAGGTTTGGTGATGGCTATGTGGTGATCTCTCTCTCTCCTCTCCAGGTTTGGTGATAGCTACACGGTGACCTCCCTCTCCTCTCCAGGTTTGGTGATGGCTATGTGGTGACCTCTCTCTCTCCCTCTGCACCCCAGGTTTGGTGATGGCTACATGGTGACCTCTCTCTCCCCCTCTCCTCTCCAGGTTTGGTGATGGCTACATGGTGACCTCTCTCTCTCTCTCTCCCTCTGCTCTCCAGGTTTGGTGATGGCTACATGGTGACCTCTCCCTCTGCTCTCCAGGTTTGGTGATGGCTACATGGTGACCTCTCCCTCTGCTCTCCAGGTTTGGTGATGGCTACATGGTGACCTCTCTCTCTCTCTCTCTCCCTCTGCTCTCCAGGTTTGGTGATGGCTACATGGTGACCTCTCTCTCTCTCCCTCTGCTCTCCAGGTTTGGTGATGGCTACATGGTGAACTCTCTCTCCCCCTCTCCTCTCCAGGTTTGGTGATGGCTACATGGTGACCTCTCTCTCACTCTCCCTCTGCTCTCCAGGTTTGGTGATGGCTACATGGTGACCTCTCTCTCACTCTCCCTCTGCTCTCCAGGTTTGGTGATGGCTACGTGGTGATCTCTCTCTCCCCCTCTCCTCTCCAGATTTGGTGATGGCTACATGGTGAACTCTCTCTCCCCCTCTCCTCTCCAGATTTGGTGATGGCTACATGGTGACCTCTCTCTCTCTCTCCCTCTGCTCTCCAGGTTTGGTGATGGCTACGTGGTGACCTCTCTCTCCCCCTCTCCTCTCCAGGTTTGGTGATGGCTACATGGTGACCTCTCTCTCACTCTCCCTCTGCTCTCCAGGTTTGGTGATGGCTACGTGGTGACCTCTCTCTCCCCCTCTCCTCTCCAGATTTGGTGATGGCTACATGGTGACCTCTCTCTCTCTCTCCCTCTGCTCTTCAGGTTTGGCGATGGCTACGTGGTGACCATGAAAATAAAGGCAGCTAAAGCAGGCGTATCTCCAGAACTGGGTCCAGCAGAGAGCTTCATGGAGAGCAGCTTCCCAGGGTGTGTCCAGAGAGAGAAACACTACAACACTCTGCAGTATGAGATCGCCTCCTCCTCCCTCGCTAGGATCTTCCAGCTTGTGGTCGCCAACAAGGACAAACTCAATATAGAGGATTACTCTGTATCACAGACTACACTAGATCAGGTAACTACTCTATCAGACTACACTAGATCAGGTAACTATTCCATCAGACTACACTAGATCAGGTAACTACTCTATCTATCAGACTACACTAGATCAGGTAACTACTCTATCTATCAGACTACACTAGATCAGGTGAGTACTCCATCTATCACACTACACTAGATCAGGTAACTATTCCATCAGACTACACTAGATCAGGTAACTACTCTGTCTATCAGACTACACTAGATCAGGTAACTACTCTGTTTATCAGACTACACTAGATCAGGTAACTACTCTATCAGACTACACTAGATCAGGTAACTACTATATCTATCAGACTACACTAGATCAGGTGACTACTCTATCAGACTACACTAGATCAGGTAACTACTCTATCAGACTACACTAGATCAGGTAACTACTCTATCTATCAGACTACACTAGATCAGGTAACTACTCTATCAGACTACACTAGATCAGGTAACTACTCTATCAGACTACACTAGATCAGGTAACTACTCTATCTATCAGACCTCACTAAATCAGGTAACTGCTCCGTCAGACTACACTAGATCAGGTAACTACTCTGTATCACAGACTACACTAGATCAGGTGAATACTCTGTCTATCAGACTACACTAGATCAGGTGAATACTCTGTCTATCAGACTACACTAGATCAGGTGACCACTCTATCAGACTACACTAGATCAGGTGACTACTCCATCTATCAGACTCCATTAGATCAGCTTTCTACTCCCTCATCAGACTACACTAGATGAGGTGACTACTCCATCTATCAGACTCCATTAGATCAGCTTTCTACTCCCTCATCACACTACACTAGATCAGGTAACTATTCCATCAGACTACACTAGATCAGGTAACTACTCTGTCTATCAGACTACACTAGATCAGGTAACTACTCTGTTTATCAGACTACACTAGATCAGGTAACTACTCTATCAGACTACACTAGATCAGGTAACTACTATATCTATCAGACTACACTAGATCAGGTGACTACTCTATCAGACTACACTAGATCAGGTAACTACTCTATCAGACTACACTAGATCAGGTAACTACTCTATCTATCAGACTACACTAGATCAGGTAACTACTCTATCAGACTACACTAGATCAGGTAACTACTCTATCAGACTACACTAGATCAGGTAACTACTCTATCTATCAGACCTCACTAAATCAGGTAACTGCTCCGTCAGACTACACTAGATCAGGTAACTACTCTGTATCACAGACTACACTAGATCAGGTGAATACTCTGTCTATCAGACTACACTAGATCAGGTGAATACTCTGTCTATCAGACTACACTAGATCAGGTGACCACTCTATCAGACTACACTAGATCAGGTGACTACTCCATCTATCAGACTCCATTAGATCAGCTTTCTACTCCCTCATCAGACTACACTAGATGAGGTGACTACTCCATCTATCAGACTACACTAGATCAGGCTACTACTCTGTCTGTCAGACTACACTAGATCAGGTGACTACTCTATAAGACCTCACTAAATCAGGTAACTGCTCCGTCAGACTACACTAGATCAGGTAACTACTCTGTATCACAGACTACACTAGATCAGGTGACCACTCTATCAGACTACACTAGATCAGGTAACTACTCTATCAGACTACACTAGATCAGGTGAATACTCTGTCTGTCAGACTACACTAGATCAGGTGAGTACTCTGTCTATCAGACTACACTAGATCAGGTGAATACTCTGTCTATCAGACTACACTAGATCAGGTGAGTACTCTGTCTATCAGACTACACTAGATCAGGTGAATACTCTGTCTATCAGACTACACTAGATCAGGTGAATACTCTGTCTATCAGACTACACTAGATCAGGTGAGTACTCTGTCTATCAGACTACACTAGATCAGGTGAGTACTCTGTCTATCAGACTACACTAGATCAGGTAACTACTCTATCAGACTACACTAGATCAGGTGAATACTCCGTCTATCAGACTACACTAGATCAGGTAACTACTCTATCAGACTACACTAGACTGGGTAACTATAGGGCTGGTGTTAAGATTAGGGATTAGGGGTTTGGGATTTAGGTTTAAAGACAGGCACCAACTAAGTGTTTCACTGACCACACAACAGGTGGTAATGAGAATGGCAATGTTTTAGGATTAGACTCAGCAATATGACCTCATCAAACACAGCCAGGAAGACATCTGAGGTCAGGATTTATTATGAGAGATTAAGACTTGAATAAAGAATATCCTTGAGTACAAATTGATGGTACCGTACTTAGCAAGCAGTGAGAGAAATAGCTGTCGTGAATATATGATTATAAAGGACTTTTATAGAACATTAGTGTTTTCATTGACATGGTGTTGGTAGTAATGGGGTTTTCCTCTCTCTGTTCTCCAGGTGTTTGTGAACTTTGCTAAGCAGCAGGCAGGAGAGGACGAGGACATTTTACAACCCCGAGCGGTCAACGCGCGCAACGAAAAACAAAATGTCCCCACGAAACGCAAGGTCTCCCCCATCAAGATAAAAACCAGAAGACAAAATAAAACTTGAAAGTTAATCTGTGAAAATATGACTTCCTAACGGAATGTATTGTCAAAATGTTTAATGCAGAAAACCGACTAAATGTATTGTAATAGCTAGACATGCACAGGCACACTGGCAGTATAATGAGAACATTTTGAAATTAATGGAAATTATGGTTAGATTCATGAATTATGTTTGGAATATGTTCCTTAGGCTTTGGAAGTTATATTTTTGCCTGTTGATTGTGTATTGTGTAAAATGGCTGCCAAAAGTCAAGAAGAGGTCACGTTTGCAGGACACAGACGTCAGTTGACAGCAGATAGCTCCTCAAACACACCAGGGGTGTGATCTCAATAGTTTGGCTTCCTTGCCTCATCTCATTTTCACGTGTTCATTGAAGAGGAAGCAGCTTCCTTGGTTTATGAGGGGGCTGCTTCCTCTCCTCATCTCATTTTCACGTGTTCATTGAAGAGGAAGCAGCTTCCTTGGTTTATGAGGGGGCTGCTTCCTCTCCTCATCTCATTTTCACGTGTTCATTGAAGAGGAAGCTGCTCCCTTGGTTTATGAGGGGGCTGCTTCCTCGTCAACTAAACACACCTACACAGAGAATAGGTCCCTGTTTTGTTTTGTTATTACGCAGTATCAATACGGGACCACAAGATGGCGCTGCATTTACACTGACATTTATATACCAAAACTAATAAAAATGCTTAGATAATTTATATAGCCTTTCAAATAATGTGTAGAAAAAAATCTTGCTTGGCTTATATATTTGTTTTGCCATTTTCATTCATTTAGGACATATTCTGTTAGTCATTTAGCAGACGCTCTTATCCAGAGAGACTTACAGAGAGCTAGGTGACACAACCACAATCATATTAAGTAAAAATTTTCCCCCCTCAAGGTAGCTATCAGTGCTGGTAGGGAGGTGGGTTGGTGTGGGATTATTTAAGATACGATTTGAAAAGGTAAGGTTTCAGATCCTAAGCACAGCTAATGTATAGTGCAGGGGAACAATGTAATTTTACCTTTATTTAACCAGGCAAGTCAGTTAAGAACAAATTCTTATTTACAATGACGGCGTAGGAACAGTGGGTTTAACTGCCTGTTCAGGGGCAGAACGACAGATTTGTACCTTGTCAGCTCGGGGATTTGAACTAGCAACCTTTCGGTGACTGGCCCAACACTCTAACCACTAGGCTACCCTGCCACCCACAGAGGGCTGTGTGGGTGCAGGCTTTTGTTCTAGCCAAGCAGTCTCGGTTGAAGACAACGACTCTTAGTTGATTAGTTGAATCAGGTGAGTTTCTGCTTGGCTGGAATGAAAAGCTGCACATATATGATATAGGCTTTCACTCCTGTTTTAGTGGACTCAAACACAACGTAACGAACAAACCGCAAAATATATTATATATTTTTATTGTTACCATTTTTAGTTGTTTTTTGAAACTTCATGTCATTTTCAGTTTGTCATTTGAAATGTCATGATAACTGTGTTTAACATGTTACAAATGCTGTTTCTAATCAAGAAGACGCTTTTTTGGGATTTACGCTTCCATTTCCTACGATCAGGGACGGGCAGCTTTGATGGGGTTGGGAGCCACAAAAAATCTGAAGTCATTATGAGGGGTCATAGTGGCTGGCGGGTCGGTATACCCACATTTATAGACCAAAAACTACTAATAATGCTTAGCTCATTTACATAGCCGTTCAAATAATGTAGAAATACCTTGCTTGGTTTATATATTCTACACATTTTGCCATTGGGATGTAAAGAACATTTTGCTGTTTTAAATCAAGTATTTTGCAATTCTACAAATTTTGACCATTGGGACAGAGAGCAGATTTGGCAATTTTCTGACACATTTCCTTTAATTCTACTCATTTTTCTATTGGGTGGAGAGAAATGTGAGGCTGACCAACAAAATCAAATGCCGCCCCCCCCCCCCGGCTGGTGAATCCACCACACTACCTTTTGTTTATAGCTGGCCGCTAGACTCATTTACTAATCAAATTTGTTTTGGCTGACATTTCAACAGTGATAAATAAAGAGAAAACAAGAGAAAAACTGCTGATGTACAACCACATTTCAAAATGGCACCTTGTGCATTCTACCCCCCTCCACCCTCCAGCGAGGGCCTTCATTAGGGGCCCCTCGCGGGCTGCCAGTTGCCCATCCCTATCATAGCTAGTATTATGGATGAGAATAGATATGTGTATCAACTTCAACTGATGCCATGCTTTAACAGCAAAACACTGGCCCTGTTAAATCCAAATGGGTTCATGAATAACACAAAGTTACTGTGAACAAAACAAATAGAACAGTCCCACTGTAAAACTAACAACGTAAACAAATAAGATGAAAATACTAATAATATCACACAAATTAAAAGTTATGGTTACTTCATCTGACTGAACAGGGCCGTCCGTCCTTTAACCGGGGGACAAGTGCACTAGACTTCAAGTGCACTAGACTTCAAGTGCACTAGACTTCAAGTGCACTAGACTTCAAGTGCACTAGACTTCAAGTGCACTAGACTTCAAATGCACTAGACTTCAAATGCACTAGACTTCAAATGCACTAGACTTCAAGTGCACTAGACTTCAAGACCACTACTATAACGTATACACATTGTCACTCACATAAACTGTGCTGCAACGATGATTATGGTGAATAAAAAAATATGTATAAATTCTCTACGACTAAAGGGAATCAAACCAATCTATTGTATCATTCCACACTTTGCAGTACATTCATCCTAACTCATAAAAAAAACAGTCTCTGTGTAAACCCATAACCTTGCTACAAATGTACACTTTTAGTGTAGAGTTGAGTGATGAGGCCTGAGTGAGGCCTTGTAACCCTATTCTGACCGAGAGGCTGTCACAAAGTTCATTTATATACAGCTCGCTTAGTGACTGGGTATCTGTTGTCCCCCCCATATAGTGTCACTCCTTTTGGCCAGAGCCACATCATATCCCCTACAGGTGCACTATTACCACAGTGTCCAGTACACTGCTTTCTCTAACTGTAGTAGAGTATGCAATGGGTCTGTCTAAAATAGCATTCTATTCCCTATGTAGTACACTACATTTGGCAAGAGGCCGATGTGGCTCTGGCCAAAAGTATAGCTAATAGGTTTGCGCACAATTTTGGTCATTTACCCAAAATTCCCAGGTGTTCCAGAAATCCTGGTTGGACGATTACAGATTTCCTTGCTTATTTCCATCTGATTACGTGGAATTTAGAACTGGGATTTCTGGGAAAAACTGGGGATTTGGTGACAAGTTAGCAGAATTTTTTGCAACCCTTATTAAGGAACAGGGGTATAATTAAGGAACAGGGGTATAATTAAGGAACAGGGGTATAATTAAGGAACAGGGGTATAATTAAGGATCTTGTTGTTAACCCTGGCTGGCTCAAAGGAACAAAGGGATGATAGCTGATCTTAGTTCAGGGTAGTCTGTAAACTCTCTGGTGTACATCTTGTGTTTTCCCCGTGCCCAGATAGTCATCTGGATGAAGCCCAGCAACGTGAACAGGGCCACTGTGGAAAGAGAGAGACACAACAGTTAGTTAGTTAGTAGAGAAATTGGTGACTAAAACTTAAACAAAGGAATGGAATTGACTCTTTAGTATCACACGTACTTATGTCAGTCTTTCAATTTCAATCTTTATCGAGACTGCAAAACTGGCAGTGTACCAGAATAACCTTTATTTATATTGTATTTACAGAGTACAACGTAACTGGTATGACAATCTCTCCCACGGGTGGCTATATTTCTATACGTTTTCTCATTCTGCACTTCATAAGTAAGTGGGACGGGTGTGGCTTTGTGACAACGATCACATTATCAAATACGATTTGATTTGAAGAGCAGCTTTTTCACCGATTTGACAGCTCCAATGCGATTGTTCCCTGTCAAAACATCGAGCTATGCAGGTGTCGGCTTATCAACGGTTAACGCTTGATCTGATCTGAATCTAGGCCTTAGTATTATGAAAATGCGTGTAAGCAGCTTCTAACATTTACCACCTAAGTACACGTGAAACGATGAAAGATGTGTAGTTTTACCTGGAACACACTGTGTCATGATGGAGAAACTCAACCACGTCCCCACCTGACGAATCAAAACATATATAGTATCAGTCAGAAGTTTGGGACGCACCTACTCATTCAAGGGTTTTTCTTTATTTGTACTATTTTCTACATTGTAGAATAATAGTGAAGACATCAGAACTATGAAATAACACACTTGGAATCATGTAGTAACCGAGAAAGTGTTAGATTGACTGACCTTCATGTCTTAAAGTAATGATGGACTGTCGTTTCTCTTTGCTTATTTGAGCTGTTCTTGCCATAATATGAACTTGGCCTTTATCCAAAAAGGGCTATCTTCTATATACCACCCAGCACAACTGATCAGCTCTAACACATTAAGAAGGAACGAAATTCCACAATGCATTCCAGGTGACTACCTCATGAAACTGGTTGAGAGAATGCCAAGAGTGTGCAATGCTGTCATCAAGGTAAAGGGTGGCTACTTTGAAGAATCTCAAATCTATTTTGATTTGTTGCTTACTACATGATTCCATATGTGTTATTTCATAGTTTTGACGTCTTCGCTATTATGCTACAAAGGCAACTTAAGTCTAGACTCTCCTGTGTGACTAAGTCAAAAGAGCACAACACTTGCAACACCAAGGTTTGTGGGTTCAATTCCCGCCTGGGCCAGCCATACTTAAATGTATACATACAAGACTGTGTTAAAGTAGCTTCTGAGAGCACAGGCAGGGCCCTTGAGGCCATCTCTATTTTGAAGTAGTTCATTTTAGTAAACAAACTGAAAGGGGGCACACTGCCATCTAGAGTGTGTTTGTTTAAACGGGTATGAAGACAAGGTTGGCGATTTGCTGCCACCTGCAGTTATGGAATGTTTGCTAACGAATATAATTCATTGGATGATCCCTCCTGATGACCTGCATGGAATTATGGGATCCTTCCTTAACCCATAGGACGATCCACCCAGATGACTACTTCAAAATTGTGAAAAATCCTCAATGGCACTGCTCAGGTTAAAACAAGCTATTGGGCTCCAGAGTCCTCTTATCTATCTCTGTGAGACCCACCTCATAGGTGTAGTTGGGACATGACACGAAGAAGAAGAGCCATGTGAAGGGGTTCCTGGTGGGGTAAGGGATCCGCTTGGGCCTCAGACCTAGTAGACAGCAGGACACAACTGTGAGAAGATGTGATTCATCATGGAAATATCTTCTCAGCTGGCAAACTACCACACAGATGTTGCTGACTCAACTAGCAATTTGTGAGAAATATTTCAGGAACTTGCTCCCTATTACCTATCTTGGCTGTGACATTGTTCTGGAATATGCAATCAATACAACACATTCAGAAATGCTGGAAAGCGACTCACCATTACAGCCCAAGTTATTGAGAGCCAAATGAATTGAGAAGTTTCCAGCTTCACAGAGCTGGGAGTACAAAGAAAGACAGAAAGAAAGAAAGAAAGAAAGAGAGAGAGAGACAGAAAGACAAAGGTTAAAAGAAAGAGAAAAAGAAAGAGAGAGAGAGAGAGAGAAAGATAGAAAGAGAGAAAGACAAAGGTTAAAAGAAAGAGAAAAAGAAAGAGAGAGAGAGACAGAAAGATAGAAAGAGAGAGAGACAGAAAGATAGAAAGAGAGAGACAGAGAGAGAGACAGAGAGAGAGGGACAGAGAGAGAGAGAAGGAAGGAAGGAAAGAGAGAGAGAGAAGGAGAGAGAGAAGGACAGAGAGAGAGAGAGAGGGACAGAGAGAGAGAGAGACAGAGAGAGAGAGAGAGACAGAGAGAGAGAGAGACAGAGAGATAGAAAGAGAGAGAGAGAGGGACAGACAGAGAGAGAGAGAGAGAGACAGAGAGATAGAAAGAGAGAGAGAGGGACAGACAGACAGAGAGAGAGAGAGAGAGAGAGAGAGAGAGAGACAGAGAGATAGAAAAAGAGAGAGAGAGAGAGAGACAGAGAGAGAGAATGGGACAGAGACTCAATGAGAGAAAGAGGCTGAGAGATAGACAGAGAGAGAGACAGAGAGAGAGCTACATACCATAAACACCACCAGAGATTAGAGAGCTACATACCATAAACAGAGAGAGAGAGAGAGACAGAGAGAGAGAGAAAGACAGAAAGGTTAAAAGAAAGAGAAATACATTTTTTGGGAAAGAAGCCATTTCTGAAGACAGAGGATGATGAAGAATGTTTTCCTCTGTTGTTCTGAACTCAATGAAAACGCAATGAGGCTGAGAGATATAACATTAGGCTACATACCATAAACACCACCACCTCAGAGTAGATTAGGCTACATACCATACACCAACAGAGTAATTACGCAATGAGGCTGAGAGATATAACATTAGGCTACATACCATAAACACCACCACCTCAGAGTAGATTAGGCTACATACCATAAACACCACCACCTCAGAGTAGATTAGGCTACATACCATAAACACCACCACCTCAGAGTAGATTAGGCTACATACCATAAACACCACCAACGCAGAGTAGATTTGGAGATTAGGCTACATACCATAAACACCACCAACGCAGAGTAGATTTGGAGATTAGGCTACATACCATAAACACCACCACCTCAGAGTAGATTAGGCTACATACCATAAACACCACCAACGCAGAGTAGATTAGGAGATTAGGCTACATACCATAAACACCACCAACAGAGTAGATTTGGAGATTAGGCTACATACCATAAACACCACCACTCAGAGTAGATTAGGCGCAGAGTAGATTTGGAGATTAGGCTACATACCATAAACACCACCAACAGAGTAGATTAGGCTACATACCATAAACACCACCAACACAGAGTAGATTAGGCTACAGAGTAGATTAGGCTACATACCATAAACACCACCAAACAGAGTAGATTAGGCTACATACCATAGTAGATTAGGCTACATACCATAAACACCACCAACAGAGTAGATTAGGCTACACCACCAACAGAGTAGATTAGGCTACATACCATAAACACCACCAACACAGAGTAGATTAGGCTACATACCATAAACACCACCAACAGAGAGTAGATTAGGCTACATACCATAAACACCACCAACACAGAGTAGATTTAGAGATTAGGCTACATACCATAAACACCACCACTACCATAACAGAGTAGATTAGGCTACATACCATAAACACAGAGTAGATTAGGCCATACCATAAACAACACAGAGTAGATTAGGCTACATACCATAAACACCACCAACACAGAGTAGATTAGGCATACCATAAACACCACCAACCAGTAGATTTGGAGAAACACATAAACACCACCAACAGAGTAGATTAGGCTACATACCATAAACACCACCAACACAGAGTAGATTAGGCTACATACCATAAAAACCACCACCAATGCAGCAGAGTAGAGAGATTAGGCTACATACCATAAACACCACCAACGCAGAGAGATTAGGCTACATACCATAAACACCATACCATAAACACCACCAACAGAGTAGATTAGGCTACATACCATAAACACCACCAACACAGAGTAGATTAGGCTACATACCATAAACACCACCAACAGAGTAGATTTAAACACCACCAACACAGAGTAGATTAGGCTACATACCATAAACACCACCAACAGAGTAGATTAGGCTACATACCATAAACACCACCAAGTAGATTTAGCAGAGTAGATTAGGCTACATACCATAAACACCACCAACACAGAGTAGATTAGGCTACATACCATAAACACCACCAACAGAGAGTAGATTAGGCTACATACCATAAACACCACCAACACAGAGATTAGATTTAGTAGATTAGGCTACATACCATAAACAAACACCACCATAAACAAACAGAGTAGATTTAGAGATTAGGCTACATACCATAAACACCACCAACAGAGTAGATTAGGCTACATACCATAAACACCACCAGGCAGAGTAGATTAGGCTACATACCATAAACACCACCAAACAGAGTAGATTAGGCTACATACCATAAACACCACCAACAGAGAGAGATTAGGCTACATACCATAAACACCACCAACAAGTAGATTTAGATTAGGCTACATACCATAAACACCAAACAGAGTAGATTTAGAGATTAGGCTACATACCATAAACACCACCAAACAGAGTAGATTTAGATTAGGCTACATACCATAAACACCACCAACAGCAGAGTAGATTAGGCTACATACCATAAACACCACCAACGCAGAGTAGATTAGGCTACATACCATAAACATTTAGTAGATTAGGCTACATACCATAAACACCACCACCAACAGAGTAGATTAGGCTACATACCATAAACACCCCCACCAACAGAGTAGATTTAGAGATTAGGCTACATACCATAAACACCACCAACGCAGAGTAGATTAGGCTACATACCATAAACACCACCACCAACAGAGTAGATTAGGCTACATACCATAAACACCACCAACAGAGTAGATTAGGCTACATACCATAAACACCACCAACACAGAGTAGATTAGGCTACATACCATAAACACCACCACCAACAGAGTAGATTAGGCTACATACCATAAACACCACCACCAACAGAGTAGATTAGGCTACATACCATAAACACCACCAACGCAGAGTAGATTAGGCTACATACCATAAACACCACCAACGCAGAGTAGATTTGGAGATTAGGCTACATAAACACCACCCATAAACACCACCTAACATAAACACCACCAACAGAGTAGATTAGGCTACATACCATAAACACCACCAACAGAGTAGATTAGGCTACATACCATAAACACCACCAACACAGAGTAGATTAGGCTACATACCATAAACACCACCAACAGAGTAGATTAGGCTACATACCATAAACACCACCAACAGAGAGTAGATTAGGCTACATACCATAAACACCACCAACGCAGAGTAGATTAGGCTACATACCATAAACACCACCAACACAGAGTAGATTAGGCTACATACCATAAACACCACCACCAACAGAGTAGATTAGGCTACATACCATAAACACCACCAACACAGAGTAGATTTAGAGATTAGGCTACATACCATAAACACCACCACCAACAGAGTAGATTAGGCTACATACCATAAACACCACCAACACAGAGTAGATTAGGCTACATACCATAAACACCACCAATGCAGAGTAGATTTAGAGATTAGGCTACATACCATAAACACCACCAACAGAGTAGATTTAGAGATTAGGCATACCATAAACACCACCAACATAAACACCATAAACACCACCAAACAGAGTAGATTAGGCTACATACCATAAACACCACCAAACAGGCCATACATAAACACCACCACAGAGTAGATTAGGCTACATACCATAAACACCACCAATGCAGAGTAGATTTAGAGATTAGGCTACATACCATAAACACCACCAACAGAGTAGATTAGGCTACATACCATAAACACCACCAAACAGAGTAGATTAGGCTACATACCATAAACACCACCACAACAGAGTAGATTAACATACCATAAACACCACCAACGCAGAGTAGATTAGGCTACATACCATAAACACCACCAACAGAGTAGATTTGGAGATTAGGCTACATACCATAAACACCACCAATGCAGAGTAGATTAGGCTACATACCATAAACACCACCAACAGAGTAGATTAGGCTACATACCATAAACACCACCACCAACAGAGTAGATTAGGCTACATACCATAAACACCACCAACAGAGTAGATTAGGCTACATACCATAAACACCAAACACTACACATAAACAACCAACGCAGAGTAGACTTGGAGATTAGGCTACATACCATAAACACCACCAACACAGTAGACTTGGAGATTAGGCTACATACCATAAACAGGCTACATACCATAAACACCACCAACAGAGAGTAGATTAGGCTACATACCATAAACACCACCAACGCAGAGTAGATTTAGAGATTAGGCTACATACCATAAACACCACCAAACAGAGTAGATTTAGAGATTAGGCTACATACCATAAACACCACCAACGCAGAGTAGATTAGGCTACATACCATAAAACACCACCAACAGAGTAGATTAGGCTACATACCATAAACACCACCACCAACAGAGTAGATTAGGCTACATACCATAAAACACCACCAACAGAGTAGATTAGGCTACATACCATAAACACCACCAACAGAGTAGATTAGGCTACATACCATAAACACCACCAACGCAGAGTAGACTTGGAGATTAGGCTACATACCATAAACACCACCAACGCAGAGTAGACTTGGAGATTAGGCTACATACCATAAACACCACCAACCAACAGAGTGGAGATTAGGCTACATACCATAAACACACCAACAGAGTAGATTAGGCTACATACCATAAACACCACCAACAGAGAGTAGATTAGGCTACATACCATAAACACTACCAACGCAGTAGACTTGGAGATTAGGCTACATACCATAAACACCACCAACGCAGAGTAGATTTGGAGATTAGGCTACATACCATAAACATATGCTACATACCATAAACACCACCAACAGCAGTAGATTAGGCTACATACCATAAACACCAGAACCATTCTATCATAAACACACAACGCAGAGTAGTTGTCATCCATTCATTCATTTGTTGGTTGAGAGTTGTCATCCATTCACATTTGTTGGGAGTGGTAGACATGGTGGTTGATGGTTGTAGTAGGCTAACCAAGCAGAAAATCCCCAGTAGTACAGGCAGTTCTGAGAGTAGAACAGTATAGTATATAATAGAAAATAATAGAATAATATAGTATAGTATATAATAGCATATAATAGAATAGTATATAATATAATAGTATAGAATAGCATAGAATATAATAGTATATAATCGAATAGCATATAATAGAATAGAATAGTATAGAATAGCATAGAATAGTATATAATAGAATATAATAGAATAGCATATAATAGAATAGAATAGTATATAATAGAATAGTATAGAATAGCATAGAATAGTATATAATAGAATATAATATTATATAATAGAATATCATATAA
This sequence comes from Oncorhynchus nerka, assembly GCF_034236695.1. NCBI lineage: Eukaryota > Metazoa > Chordata > Actinopteri > Salmoniformes > Salmonidae > Oncorhynchus > Oncorhynchus nerka. The sequence continues at coordinate 47,747,444 of NC_088424.1, read as the reverse complement.
TAGAATAGTATAGAATAGCATAGAATAGTATATAATAGAATAGAATAGTATATAATAGAATAGCATAGAATATAATAGTATATAATAGAATAGCATATACTAGAATAGTATATAATAGAATAGCATAGAATAGAATAGCATAGAATAGAATATAATAGTATAAAATATAATTGTATATAATATAATTGTATATAATATAATAGTATATACTAGAATAGTATAGAATATAATAGTAGAGTATAGAATAGAATAGTATATAATAGAACAGTATAAAATAGAATATCATAGAATAGTATAGAATAGTATATAATAGAATTGTATATAATAGAATAGTATAGAATAGTATAGTATATAATAGAAAATAATAGAATAGTATATAATATAATAGTATAGAATAGTATATAATAGAACAGTATAGTATATAATAGAAAATAATAGTATAGTATATAATAGAATAGTATATATTAGTATATAATAGAATAGTATAGAATAGTATATAATAGCATAGTATATAATATAACAGTATAGAATAGCATTGTATAGAATAGTATAGTATAGTATAGTATATATTAGTATTTAATAGAACAATAGGATATAATATAATAGTATAGAATATAATAGTATATAATAGAACAGTATAGTATGTATAGAAAAGTTTAGTGTAGTAGATAATAGTATAGTATATAACAGTATAGTATATCAATGAATAATGAGTAGAATAGTATAGTATAGAATAGTATAGAATATAATAGTATAGAATAGTATATAATAGTATAGAATAGAATATAATAAAATAGTATATAATAGAATAGAATAGTATAGAATATAATAAAATAGTATAGAATAGAATAGTATAGAATAGTATATTATAGAATAGTATAGAATATAATAGTATAGAATAGCATCATATAGAATATAATAGTATAGAATAGAATAGTATAGAATATAATAGTATAGAATAGTATATTATAGAATAGTATAGAATATAATAGTATAGAATAGCATCATATAGAATATAATAGTATAGAATATAATAGTATAGAATAGAATAAAATAGTATAGAATAGTATAGAATATAATATAATAGTATAGAATATAATAGTATAGAATAGAATAGTATAGAATAGTATAGAATAGCATCATATAGAATATAATAGTATAGTATCCCTCCATCCCATGACATCTCAACACCAGAGGCCAGACATCACATGTTTCGATACAGGGTGGGAAGATCACCACCTAACAACAAAAGCCCAACGCCAGCAGCTATCAATCAGATCATTTAGCCTGACTACGTTTTCATTCAGTTTTAAGAGATGAACATTCACAAGTGTTTAACCAGGTTTATTTAGCCAGGTAAGTCACTGAGAAAAAGGATCTTATAATTAAATTAACCAATTGAACAGCTACACGTAAACACTATTGAATTCCCGAATGTTTTAGGCGCCAGAGTTTGGTGGAACTGACCCTCATGATGGTTTGCAGTGGCAAGGTGCCGTCTGAGAAGCGATGAATGAAGACGGTTTCCAACAGCCTTCTGAAGTAGTGGAAACAGTGACACACACACGCCAGCCTACAGCAGTAGAGAGAAGGGGGTAGAGTGGGGGTAGAGAAGGGGGTAGAGTGGGGGTAGAGAAGGGGGTAGAGAAGGGAGTAGAGTGGGGGTAGAGAAGGGGTAGAGTGGGGGAAGAGTGGGGGAAGAGAAGGGGGTAGAGTGGGGGTAGAGAAGGGGGTAGAGTGGGGGTAGAGAAGGGGGTAGAGAAGGGGGTAGAGTGGGGGTAGAGAAGAGGGGTAGAGAAGGGGTAGAGTGGGGGTAGAGAGGGGGTAGAGTGGGGGTAGAGAAGGGGGAAGAGTGGGGGAAGAGAAGGGGGTAGAGTGGGGGTAGAGAAGGGGGTAGAGTGGGGGTAGAGAAGGGGGTAGAGAAGGGGTAGAGTGGGGGAAGAGAAGGGGTAGAGTGGGGGTAGAGAAGGGGGTAGAGAAGGTAGTGGTAGTAGTAAAGAGGACAAGAGTGGGGGTAGAGAAGGGGTAGAGTGGGGGTAGAGAAGGGGGTAGAGAAGGGGTAGAGTGGGGGTACAGAAGGTAGTGGTAGTAGTAAAGAGGACAAGAGTGGGGGTAGAGAAGGGGATAGAGTGGGGGTAGAGAAGGGGTAGAGTGGGGGTAGAGAAGGGGTAGAGTGGGGGTAGGACAAGAGTGGGGGTAGAGAAGGGGGTAGAGTGGGGGAAGAGAAGGGGGTAGAGTGGGCGTAGAGAAGGGGGTAGAGAAGGTAGTGATAGTAGTAAAGAGGACAAGAGTGGGGGTAGAGAAGGGGGTAGAGTGGGGGTAGAGAGGGGTAGAGAAGGGGGTAGAAGAGAAGGTAGTGGTAGTAGTAAAGAGGACAAGAGTGGGGTAGAGAAGGGGGTAGAGAAGTGGGGGGACAAGAGTGGGGGTAGAGAAAGAGTGGGGGTAGAGAAGTAGTGGGGTAAAGAGGACAAGAGTGGGGGTAGAGAAGGGGGTAGAGTGGGGGAGAGGGGGTAGAGAAGGGGTAGAGTAGAGTGGGGGAGAAGGGGAGAAGGGGGTAGAGAAGGGGGTAGTGGTAGTAGTAAAGAGGACAAGAGTGGGGGTAGAAGGGGTAGAGAAGGGGGTAGAGAAGGGGGTAGAGAAGTGGGGGGGTAGAGTGGGGGTAGAGAAGGTAGTGGTAGTAGTAAAGAGGACAAGAGTGGGGGTAGAGAAGGGGGAAGAGTGGGGGGTAGAGAAGGGGGTAGAGAAGGTAGTGGTAGTAGTAAAGAGGACAAGAGTGGGGGTAGAGAAGAAGGGTAAAGAGGACAAGAGTGGGGGTAGAGAAGGGGGAGAGAAGGGGGAAGAGTGGGGGTAGAGAAGGTAGTGGTAGTAAAGAGGACAAGAGTGGGGGTAGAGAAGGGGGTAGAGTGGGGGTAGAGAAGGGGGTAGAGTGGGGGACAGAGAGGGGGTAGAGAAGGGGGTAGAGTGGGGGTAGAGAAGGGGTAGAGTGGGGGTGGAGAAGGGTAGAGAAGGGGGGTAGAGAAGGGGGTAGAGTGGGGGAGTAGAGAAGAAGGGGTAGAGTGGGGGTAGAGAAGTGGGGGTAGAGAAGGGGAGAAAGAGTGGGGGTAGAGAAGTGGGGGTAAAGAGAGAGTGGGGGTAGAGAAGGGGAAGAGTGGGGTAGAGAAGGGGTAGGTAAAGAGGAAGTGGGGTAGAGAGAGAGTGGGGGTAGAGAAGGGGTAGAGTGGGGGAAGAGAAGGGGGTAGAGAAGGTAGTGGTAGTAGTAAAGAGGACAAGAGTGGGGGTAGAGAAAGGGGTAGAGTGGGGGTAGAGAAGGGGTAGAGAAGGGGGTAGAGTGGGGGTAGAGAAGGTAGTGGTAGTAGTAAAGAGGACAAGAGTGGGGGTAGAGAAGGGGGAAGAGTGGGGGTAGAGAAGGTAGTGGTAGTAGTAAAGAGGACAAGAGTGGTGGTAGAGAAGGGGGTAGAGTGGGGGTAGAGAAGGGGATAGAGTGGGGGTAGAGAAGGGGATAGAGAAGGGGGTAGAGTGGGGGTAGAGAAGCTATCATTATTTTGTAGTTGACCTTTTGACCCAAGGTGAATTGACTGACAGCATGTTCTCTTTCACAGCAATGACACAGACATTCTAGACTATTGTAGCAACCTTAACTCAATACCTAGAGACCTCGTCAAGAGATTCAGATCTCTTGACATAAAAGCTAAGGTGTTGGGTTGACAGTCGCTGGACCCGGGTTCTAGTCCCGGTCGGGGCTACACCCAAATATAGCTACATTGGTGTCAGAAGTGTGAATGCACCTGTGAGGCCATCAGAGAAGTACAGAGAAACTTGAGGACACACTCTCCCAAAGGAAGCCGCTGAACCAGTCGGGGCTACCCTTGGAATTTGCCACCATATACGTACGTGACCACTGAGCAGGGATTGGAGGTATAGTCATCTTTCTGCTCGTAGACGTTGATGAGATGGAGGAAGAACAAAAGGTAGATGAAGAGAGGTCCGATGCACTCCGTCAGAAACACCTGTACAGGAGAAGAGAGGTTATATACACCTGTACAGGAGAAGAGAGGTCAGATACACCTGTACTATACACCTGTACAGGAGAAGAGAGGTTATATACACCTGTACAGGAGAAGAGAGGTCAGATACACCTGTACTATACACCTGTACAGGAGAAGAGAGGTTATATACACCTGTACAGGATAAGAGAGGTCATATACCCCTGTACAGGAGAAGAGAGGTCATATACCCCTGTACAGGAGAAGAGAGGTCATATACACCTGTACAGGAGAAGAGAGGTCATATACACCTGTACAGGAGAAGAGAGGTCATATACACCTGTACAGGAGAAGAGAGGTCATATACCCCTGTACAGGAGAAGAGAGGTCATATACACCTGTACAGGAGAAAAGAGGTCATATACACCTGTACAGGAGAAGAGAGGTCAGATACACCTGTACAGGAGAAGAGAGGTCAGATACACCTGTACAGGAGAAAAGAGGTCATATACACCTGTACAGGAGAAGAGAGGTCATATACCCCTGTACAGGAGAAGAGAGGTCATATACACCTGTACTGGAGAAAAGAGGTCATATACACCTGTACAGGAGAAGGAAGGTTATATACACCTGTACAGGAGAAGAGAGGTCATATACACCTGTACAGGAGAAGAGAGGTCATATACACCTGTACAGGAGAAGAGAGGTCATATACACCTGTACAGGAGAAGAGAGGTCATATACACCTGTACAGGAGAAAAGAGGTCATATACACCTGTACATGAGAAGAGAGGTCATATACACCTGTACAGGAGAAGAGAGGTCATATACACCTGTACAGGAGAAGAGAGGTCATATACACCTGTACAGGAGAAGAGAGATCAGATACACCTGTACAGGAGAAGAGAGGTCATATACACCTGTACAGGAGAAGAGAGGTCATATACACCTGTACAGGAGAAGAGAGGTCAGATACACCTGTACAGGAGAAGGAAGGTTATATACACCTGTACAGGAGAAGAGAGGTTATATACACCTGTTCAGGAGAAGAGAGGTCATATACACCTGTACAGGAGAAGAGAGATCAGATACACCTGTTCAGGAGAAGAGAGGTCATATACACCTGTAAAGGAGAAAATAGGTCATATACACCTGTTCAGGGGAAGAGAGGTCATATACACCTGTTCAGGGGAAGAGAGGTCATATACACCTGTTCAGGGGAAGAGAGGTCAGATACACCTGTTCAGGGGAAGAGAGGTCAGATACACCTGTACAGGAGAAGAGAGATCAGATACACCTGTACAGGAGAAGAGAGGTCAGATACACCTGTACAGGAGAAGAGAGGTCAGATACACCTGTTCAGGGGAAGAGAGGTCAGATACACCTGTTCAGGGGAAGAGAGGTCAGATACACCTGTTCAGGAGAAGAGAGGTCAGATACACCTGTTCAGGAGAAGAAAGGTCAGATACACCTGTTCAGGGGAAGAGAGGTCAGATACACCTGTTCAGGGGAAGAGAGGTCAGATACACCTGTACAGGAGAAGAGAGGTCAGATACACCTGTACAGGAGAAGAGAGGTCAGATACACCTGTACAGGAGAAGAGAGGTCAGATACACCTGTACAGGAGAAGAGAGGTCAGATACACCTGTACAGGGGAAGAGAGGTCAGATACACCTGTACAGGGGAAGAGAGGTCAGATACACCTGTACAGGAGAAGAGAGGTCAGATACACCTGTACAGGAGAAGGAAGGTTATATACACCTGTACAGGAGAAGAGAGGTTATATACACCTGTTCAGGAGAAGAGAGGTCATATACACCTGTACAGGAGAAGAGAGATCAGATACACCTGTTCAGGAGAAGAGAGGTCATATACACCTGTAAAGGAGAAAATAGGTCATATACACCTGTTCAGGGGAAGAGAGGTCATATACACCTGTTCAGGGGAAGAGAGGTCATATACACCTGTTCAGGGGAAGAGAGGTCAGATACACCTGTTCAGGGGAAGAGAGGTCAGATACACCTGTACAGGAGAAGAGAGATCAGATACACCTGTACAGGAGAAGAGAGGTCAGATACACCTGTACAGGAGAAGAGAGGTCAGATACACCTGTTCAGGGGAAGAGAGGTCAGATACACCTGTTCAGGGGAAGAGAGGTCAGATACACCTGTTCAGGAGAAGAGAGGTCAGATACACCTGTTCAGGAGAAGAGAGGTCAGATACACCTGTTCAGGGGAAGAGAGGTCAGATACACCTGTTCAGGGGAAGAGAGGTCAGATACACCTGTACAGGAGAAGAGAGGTCAGATACACCTGTTCAGGAGAAGAGAGGTTATATACACCTGTACAGGAGAAGAGAGGTCAGATACACCTGTACAGGAGAAGAGAGGTCAGATACACCTGTTCAGGGGAAGAGAGATCAGATACACCTGTTCAGGAGAAGAGAGGTCATATACACCTGTAAAGGAGAAAATAGGTCATATACACCTGTTCAGGGGAAGAGAGGTCATATACACCTGTTCAGGGGAAGAGAGGTCATATACACCTGTTCAGGGGAAGAGAGGTCAGATACACCTGTTCAGGGGAAGAGAGGTCAGATACACTTGTACAGGAGAAGAGAGATCAGATACACCTGTACAGGAGAAGAGAGGTCAGATACACCTGTACAGGAGAAGAGAGGTCAGATACACCTGTTCAGGGGAAGAGAGGTCAGATACACCTGTTCAGGGGAAGAGAGGTCAGATACACCTGTTCAGGGGAAGAGAGGTCAGATACACCTGTTCAGGAGAAGAGAGGTCAGATACACCTGTTCAGGGGAAGAGAGGTCAGATACACCTGTTCAGGGGAAGAGAGGTCAGATACACCTGTACAGGAGAAGAGAGGTCAGATACACCTGTACAGGAGAAGAGAGGTCAGATACACCTGTACAGGAGAAGAGAGGTCAGATACACCTGTACAGGGGAAGAGAGGTCAGATACACCTGTACAGGGGAAGAGAGGTCAGATACACCTGTACAGGAGAAGAGAGGTCAGATACACCTGTACAGGAGAATATATACAAGAGAGAGGTCAGATACACCTGTTCAGGAGAAGAGAGGTTATATACACCTGTTCAGGGGAAGAGAGGTCAGATACACCTGTTCAGGAGAAGAGAGGTTATATACACCTGTTCAGGGGAAGAGAGGTCAGATACACCTGTTCAGGAGAAGAGAGGTTATATACACCTGTTCAGGAGAAGAGAGGTTATATACACCTGTTCAGGAGAAGAGAGGTTATATACACCTGTACAGGAGAAGAGAGGTCAGATACACCTGTTCAGGAGAAGAGAGGTCAGATACACCTGTTCAGGAGAAGAGAGGTCAGATACACCTGTTCAGGAGAAGAGAGGTTATATACACCTGTTCAGGAGAAGAGAGGTTATATACACCTGTTCAGGAGAAGAGAGGTCAGATACACCTGTACAGGAGAAGAGAGGTTATATACACCTGTTCAGGAGAAGAGAGGTTATATACACCTGTTCAGGAGAAGAGAGGTCAGATACACCTGTTCAGGAGAAGAGAGGTCATATACACCTGTTCAGGAGAAGAGAGGTTATATACACCTGTTCAGGAGAAGAGAGGTCAGATACACCTGTTCAGGAGAAGAGAGGTTATATACACCTGTTCAGGAGAAGAGAGGTTATATACACCTGTTCAGGAGAAGAGAGGTCAGATACACCTGTTCAGGAGAAGAGAGGTCATATACACCTGTTCAGGAGAAGAGAGGTCAGATACACCTGTACAGGGGAAGAGAGGTCAGATACACCTGTACAGGGGAAGAGAGGTCAGATACACCTGTACAGGGGAAGAGAGGTCAGATACACCTGTACAGGGGAAGAGAGGTCAGATACACCTGTACAGGAGAAGAGAGGTCAGATACACCTGTACAGGAGAAGAGAGGTCAGATACACCTGTTCAGGAGAAGAGAGGTTATATACACCTGTTCAGGGGAAGAGAGGTCAGATACACCTGTTCAGGAGAAGAGAGGTTATATACACCTGTTCAGGGGAAGAGAGGTCAGATACACCTGTTCAGGAGAAGAGAGGTTATATACACCTGTTCAGGAGAAGAGAGGTTATATACACCTGTTCAGGAGAAGAGAGGTTATATACACCTGTACAGGAGAAGAGAGGTCAGATACACCTGTTCAGGAGAAGAGAGGTCAGATACACCTGTTCAGGGGAAGAGAGGTCAGATACACCTGTTCAGGAGAAGAGAGGTTATATACACCTGTTCAGGAGAAGAGAGGTCAGATACACCTGTACAGGAGAAGAGAGGTTATATACACCTGTTCAGGAGAAGAGAGGTTATATACACCTGTTCAGGAGAAGAGAGGTCAGATACACCTGTTCAGGAGAAGAGAGGTCATATACACCTGTTCAGGAGAAGAGAGGTTATATACACCTGTTCAGGAGAAGAGAGGTCAGATACACCTGTTCAGGAGAAGAGAGGTTATATACACCTGTTCAGGAGAAGAGAGGTTATATACACCTGTTCAGGAGAAGAGAGGTCAGATACACCTGTTCAGGAGAAGAGAGGTCATATACACCTGTTCAGGAGAAGAGAGGTCAGATACACCTGTTCAGGAGAAGAGAGGTCAGATACACCTGTTCAGGAGAAGAGAGGTCATATACACCTGTACAGGAGAAGAGAGGTCAGATACACCTGTACAGGAGAAGGAAGGTTATATACACCTGTTCAGGAGAAGAGAGGTCAGATACACCTGTTCAGGAGAAGAGAGGTCACTGATAGGCAACATGTCCGCTCACTGTTTGCTGTTCCCAGAAAACAGTACAGTGGGGAACAGCACCTTATATCCCAGAAACATCGTGGTCTCACCATGGTCCACCCCAGCTGCGGTCCCAGGTCGTGGAAGAACATTGTTACCGTGGTTCCCACCGGTAGATTCTCCAATACCTCATCATCCTTCAGGGACTCCCCATCTGACAAAATGTAGTGTTGTCATGGTTACAGTTCTGTATAACAAGATGATTTATTTAGCAGCCGTTTCCTGGTCACAGATTAAAACCTAGTCCTGGACTAAAAAGTACTTTCAACAGAGAATCTCCATTGGTTCTTGCTTTTCAGTCCAGGACTAGGCTTGGTGTCTCGGGGAAACGGAATCTAACTGTTTATTCAAAGAGATCGACACATAAGGGATAGTGGTGAATCGTGTTGATGTTCTGAATAGACAGGGAAGACATTAGGACATTCAACCCCCCCAGTCTTTAGCAGTGAAGTCACAAGCTATGCTGGTCGACTACTGCATAGCAATCTAGCTGTGCCAAAAGCCCTGAGCCTGGTTTCCCAATAACGATGGAATTGAGGTCAAATGCATCGTTAAAACACTAAGGAAAGACGATGCATTTAGCACCCGTTCTCTCAGCGCGATGTTTTGGGGAACTCATGTTACACTTACCTGAGTGTTTTAACGATGCGTCGTTTCTACAACCGACAAAAGATTTAACATGCGTTTCCCAAAACACCACGCAGAGAGAACGGACGCTAAGTGCATGGTTGGCACATGTGTCAATACTGATAGGGACGGAAAAAATGGATCGCGGCTCTCGGATCAGCTTTATCCAATCGAATATTACCTACACGTTATATTTAATTCACAAAACTGATGACGGATCAGCATGTAGAGAAGACATTGGCAACTTTGTTCTGAAGTTATCGGTGGTCAACAGATGGGATAAATCACGTGAGTCTAATATTGAACGACACACTTTGAGTAGTTGTTTCTATCAGTGGTCTGAGACAGGTGTCAGATTTACAAACCGTTTTCAAGTGCAACGTTAACAACGATGGTTTTGGGGAAACAGCTCTGAGATTTAACGATACTCCTACGAAGGTTCTAACCACACCAAAGATGAATATATTGACATATATATTTCAAATACATATGTACTAATTTTTAGAATTAAATATATCTAAATACATGTAAGTACTTAAGTATGTCCATTTCTTTGGTACACCCATCTAGTACCGGTCAGACTTTTTGCCTCCAGAACAGCCTTAATTATTCAATCATTGCTCAGTTGGTATCAAGAGACCTACTTCAAAGTGTGCCAGGAAAACATTCCCCACACCAGTACACCACCGTCACCAGCCTGTACCGTTGACACCAGGCAGTATGGAGCCGTGGACTTATGCTGCTTATGCCTAAGGGTTGTTACGGTGACCGTATTACCGCCACACTGGTGGGCACAAGTCATGATGGTAGTCAAATTCCATGTGACTGTTTATTCACGGTAATTAGGCTTCTCCAAGCTCTGATGCTGCTCATGGTTATAAGTAGTCTACCAAACTTGCTAACTGCCTGGTACTCAGCACTCTATTGTCCCCCTAATCACACTGACATCAATACAAATGTATATTTTTTAAAAACGAATCAAACACTTCATGAGCTCATGTTCCGTAACATTTCTATAGGCTATGCAATTGGGTGAGAAAACAGAGTGATGGCCTCTAATAAAAAGAAGAGAATCCCATCAGCTATATATAGGCTAGGCCTACTATATTTATTTCTAAATTTTCCTAATATTAAATACATTGCTTCTCTTTACAAGAGGAGTATAGCCTACCTGGCTGGCATGAAAATGATCCAAGGCAAAAGCCCATTCGCTAGTTAAGTGCATAGATGACTTTTTTTTTTCCTGCCCCTGTTTCTGGACAGGTAAATAATAATGGTACATTTTAAATCAAAACAAATTTCACATAGATATTATTTAGTAAAGACCAGATTAAAACAATAATATAATAGTAATATACAGTATTATCATTTTTATGTTTTATTTCATGTGTATTTAACCTTTGTTTAACTAGACAAGTCAGTTAGGAATAAATTCTTATTTACAATGACGGCCTACCAGGTGGGAAAGGGCAGTGCGTCATCTGTGAATCTCGGTGTGCGAATTGGAGTGGGTCTAGGGTTTCGGGGAGGATGGTGCTGATGTGAACCATGACCAGCCTTTCAAAGCACTTCATTGCTACCGACGTGAGTGCCACGGGGCAGTAGTCAATAAGGCAGGTTACCTTCGCTTTCTTGGGCACAGGGACTATGGTGGTCTGCTTGAAACATGTAGGTATTACAGACTCGGACAGGGAGAGGTTGAAAATGTCAGTGAGTACAGCGAATCTTTGACATCATTCAGCCCCATTCAGCCCCATTCAGTCCCATTCAGCCCCATTCAGTCCCATTCAGTCCCATTCAGCCCCATTCAACCCCATTCAGCCCCATTCATCCCCATTCAGCCCCATTCATCCCCATTCAGCCCCATTCATCCCCATTCAGCAATATGGCACACTTCAGTACATAGTGACAGTGCTGATGTCCTCCACGTACAGTATTACTATGGAAAACTTCAGACGGCTCATGAAGCCGGAAGTATAAGAATGTGGTTTTGATGCCTTTGATTTAAACGCATAGACATAAACACATAGACGTGCACTCACACACACACACACACACACACACACACACACACACACACACACACACACACACACACACACACACACACACACACACACACACACACACACACACACACACACACACACACACACACACACACACACCTACCTTCCTGATTTTTAAGATGAAAGGGGTTAATTAAACCTCCCCAGATTGGGGTGGCAGGTAGTCTACTGGCAGGAAGTCTACTGGCAGGTAGTCTACTGGCAGGAAGTCTACTGGCAGGAAGCCTACTGGCAGGTAGTCTACTGGCAGGAAGCCTACTGGCAGGTAGCCTACTGGCAGGAAGCCTACTGGCAGGTAGCCTACTGGCAGGAAGCCTACTGGCAGGTAGCCTACTGGCAGGTAGTCTACTGGCAGGTAGCCTACTGGCAGGTAGCCTACTGCCAGGAAGCCTACTGGCAGGTAGCCTACTGGCAGGTAGCCTACTGGCAGGTAGCCTACTGGCAGGTAGTCTACTGGCAGGTAGTCTACTGGCAGGTAGTCTACTGGCAGGTATCCTACTGGCAGGAAGCCTACTGGCAGGTAGCCTACTGGCAGGTAGCCTACTGGCAGGTAGTCTACTGGCAGGTAGTCTACTGGCAGGTAGTCTACTGGCAGGTAGCCTACTGGCAGGAAGCCTACTGGCAGGTAGCCTACTGGCAGGTAGCCTACTGGCAGGAAGCCTACTGGTAGGTAGCCTACTGGCAGGTAGCCTACTGGTTAAGTGTGTTATGGCAGTAACTGAAAGGTTTCTGGTTTGGCTCCCTGAACCAACTAGGTGAAAAGTCTGGCAATGTGCTCTTGAACCAGGCAAAACCCTACGCTTTGGTTAAAAGCCGTTGTTACATGACTAAAATGTAATCAGGCTTGACTTCCGTGCCCTGTTACTCTATCCTACCAAAGCTCTGAGAGACCAGGGATCAAATAGTACTTGTTTTCTTTCAATATCATGTTTGATTTAGCCTGCATGGAGTATCAGATGGGCAGGAATGCATGCACACAAACACACATATCTCATATCTCATAGCTACAGTCCTCTCTGTGACCTGCTATTGGCCAGCTAGTGCTTTTGGCACAGAACCTTATACAAGACCTATCTGTTATGTCAGAGAAGTTCAGGTCATGCTCTCAGCTGTCCAGACTCTTCGGGTGGTGTCAAAACATCATCAGGTTACAGCTATGTCTTCCAGTCCGTCATACGAGAGGTCATGTGACAAAAGAGAATGTGGGCACAGACTAGGGCAGAGTCACAAAATTTCATCAGCTGGTGATAACTGTCGCTCTCACGGTAATTGACCGTTAATTAACGTAAACACATTTAGCTTTGAATGACTTCTACACACAGTCTACAAGCCACTGATGCAGACCTTTGGAACATCTACATTTTAAAATGTCTAATAAATCCATGTAATATAGTCTACACCATCACAATAAATCCATGTAATATAGCCTACACCATCACAATAAATCCATGTAATATATTCTACACCATCACAATAAATCCATGTAATATATTCTACACCATCACAATAAATCCATGTAATATAGCCTACACCATCACAATAAATCCATGTAATATATTCTACACCATCACAATAAATCCATGTAATATATTCTACACCATCACAATAAATCCATGTAATATAGTCTACACCATCACAATAAATCCATGTAATATAGTCTACACCTTCACAATAAATCCATGTAATATATTCTACACCTTCACAATAAATCCATGATTTATTTTAGACAGGTCTAAAGCAACATGATATGAAGAAAATGTAGTCTATTTCAGAAGAACAGAATAGCATCCTCTGAGTCAATCCTTATGTTAGGTCCTGATCTGGCTGTGCCATATGGCTGTGGGCTACACTAGTTCATTTAGCAGACAAGATTTGCTGAGAATTCTGTGGCATTATTTTATATAATTTTATAGTATGAAGAATACAATTGAACCAAGCTGAATAAAATAGACAGGAGCACATGGATTTATGTGTTGAGAGGTTCATAAATGGTACATCCTATATGCTTCATTTTGAAGAAACTCAAATGTAAAATCTATTTTGTTTAACACTTTTTGGGGGGGGATACTACATGATTTTCTTTGCTATTTCATAGTTTTGATGTCTTCACTATTATTCCACAATGAAAACAATTGTAAAAAAAAAATCAAGAAAAACCCGAGAAGGTCTGAAACTTTTGACTGGTACTGATATAAACTGATATAAACAATATGAGATATTCTATTGAAATGGTTACTTGCATAGTGGAGTCTTTATTTTATATATATATATTTTTTAATCCTTTATTTAACCAGGCAACAAATTCTGATTTACAATGACGGCCTACCAGAATGCAAAAAGGCCTCCTGCAGGTACGGGGCTGGGATAAAATCTAAAATAAATAAATATATATATATATGTATATAAACTCAGCAAAAAAAGAAACATCCCTTTTTCAGGACCGTGTCTTTCAAAGATAGTTCGTAAAAATCCAAATAATTTAACACAGATCTTCATTGTAAAGGGATTAAACACTGTTTCCTATGCTAGTTCAATGAACCAGAAACAATTAATGCACCTGTGGAACGCTCGTTAAGACACTGTCAGCTTACAGACGGTAGGCAGTGAAGGTCACAGTTATGAAAACTTAGGACACTAAAGAGGTCTTTCTACTGACTCTGAAAAACACCAAAAGAAAGATGCCCAGGGTCCCTGCTCATCTGTGTGAACGTGCCTTAGGCATGCTGCAAGGAGGCATGAGGACTGCAGATGTGGCCAGGGCAATAAATTGCAATGTCCGTACTGTGAGACGCCTAAGACAGTGCTACAGTGAGGCAGGACAGACAGCTGATCGCCCTCGCAGTGGCAGACCACGTGTATAAGAACACCTGCATAGGATCGGTAGATCCGAACATCACACCTGCGGGACAAGTACAGGATGGCAACAACAACAACTGCCTGAGTTAGACATGGACCAGACAGGACAGGAAAAAAGTGCTCTTCACTGACGAGTCGCGGAGCGGGATGGATTTGGAGGTGGAGGCTCCGTCATGGTCTGGGGCAGTGTGTCACAGCATCATCAGACTAAGCTTGTTGTCATTGCAGACAATCTCAACGCTGTGCATTACAGGGAAGACATCCTCCTCCCTCATGTGGTACCCTTCCTGCAGGCTCATCCTGACATGACCCTCCAGCATGACAATGCCACCACCAATACTGCTCATTCTGTGCGTGATTTCCTGCAAGACAGGAATGTCAGTGTTCTGCCATGGACAGCGAAGAGCCCAGATCTCAATCCCATTGAGCACTTCTGGGACCTGTTGGATGGGAGGGTGAGGGCTAGGGCCATTCCCCCCCAGAGATGTCCGGGAACTTGCAGGTGCCTTGGTGGAAGAGTGGGGTAACATCTCATAGCAAGAACGGGCAAATCTGGTGCAGTCCATGAGGAGGAGATGCACTGCAGTACTTAATGCAGCTGGTGGCCACACCAGATACTGACTGTTACTTTTGATTTTGTCCCCCCCTTTGTTCAGGGACACATTATTCAATTTATGTTAGTTACATGTCTGGAACTTGTTCAGTTTATGTCTCAGTTGTTGAATCTTGTTATGTTCATACAAATATTTACACATGTTAAGTTTGCTGACAATGTGTAACATTTGTTTTGATTTACAATGGACCATTATCATGCTCCAGGAGCAGGGTAAAAATACATGTCATCAATGCACATAATTAGAGAATGAGGACTGTTTTTCCCATGGTTCATTTTCATGCTAGCCAGGTAGGCTATCGTACTTTTGTAAAGAGAAGCAATGTGCTTAATATTAGGACATTTGTGAAATAAATATAGTAGGCCTAGCCTATAGAAAGCTGATGGGATCCTCCTCTTTTTAATAGAGGCCATCACTCTGTTTTCTCATGCATCTTTTATTTATCTGTTATTTTACCAGGTAAGTTGACACATTCTCATTTGCAGCAACGACCTGGGGAATAGTTACAGGGGAGAGGAGGGGGATGAATGAGCCAATTGTAAACTGGGGATTATTAGGTGACCGTGATGGTTTGAGGGTCAGATTGGAAATTTAGCCAGGACACGGAGTTAACACCCCTACTCTTACAATAAGTGCCATGGGATCTTTAATGACCTCAGAGAGTCAGGACACCCGTTTAACGTCCCATCCGAAAGACGGCACCCTACGCAGGCCAATCACTGCCCTGGGGCATTGGGATATTTTTTTAGACCAGAGGAAATAGTGCCTCCTACAGGCCCTCCAACACCACCTCCAGCAGCATCTGGTCTCCCATTCAGGAACTGACCAGGACCAACCCTGCTTAGCTTCAGAAGCATGCCAGCAGTGGTATGCAGGGTGGTATTGTTTATTCCCTATATATAATTGTTTATACCCTATATATAATTGTTTATAACCTATATAAAAATTGTGCAACACAAGCTCATTGGCTCGCATGAAGTGTTTGATTATATTTTCCATTACATTTGCAATGATGTCAGAGTGATTAGAGGGACAATAGAGTGCTGAGTACCAGGCAGTTAGCCAGTCTGGGAGGCTACTAATGACCATCAGCAGCATCCGAGCTTGGAAGAAGCCTAATTACCGTGACTAAACGGTTACGTGGAATTTGACTACCTTCATGACTCGTGACCGCCGGTGTGGCGGTAATACCGTAATACCGGTCACCGTAACAACCCATAGGCACCGGCTAGCCGTCCCAATAGGAAAACATTCACGTAACGACAAACAAACTGTACACTGTTGACCCGCTGGTTACTTCTAGTGTTGAAATGTGTGATAATGTTGATATTATACAGTTGTAGTTCTAACAATCTTCCTCCTGTCACTCCTGTCACTGTGTATATGTCAATGTGTATGTCAGTGACGAGGGCTTAAGGATTCAGAGGAGGACGTACCTGGGTGAAGTGACAAAGCCTGTCTGGCTGGGTACCATTTGGGATCTGTAACCATCACAAATGACTTTAGTCACCTCAGAAACATTATTAGGACATCATCAGGGTTGGGATCAATTCAGTCGTTTCAGGAAGTAATGTGAAGTTCCGAATTCCAAATTTGGACAGGGCAGAGACCAGGCAGAGACTGGACAGAGACTGGACAGAGACAGAGACAGGGCAGAGACCAGGCAGAACTGGACAGAGACTGGACAGAGACAGAGACAGGGCAGAGACCAGGCAGAGACAGGACAGAGACTGGACAGAGACAGAGACAGGGCAGTGACCAGGCAGAGACAGGACAGAGACCAGGCAGAGACAGGGCAGAGACCAGGCAGAGACAGGACAGAGACTGGACAGAGACAGAGACAGGGCAGAGACCAGGCAGAGACTGGACAGAGACTGGACAGAGACAGAGACAGGGCAGTGACCAGGCAGAGACAGGACAGAGACCAGGCAGAGACAGGGCAGAGACCAGGCAGAGACAGGACAGAGACTGGACAGAGACAGAGACAGGGCAGAGACCAGGCAGAGACTGGACAGAGACTGGACAGAGACAGAGACAGGGCAGAGACCAGGCAGAGACTGGACAGAGACTGGACAGAGACAGAGACAGGGCAGTGACCAGGCAGAGACAGGACAGAGACTGGACAGAGACAGAGACAGGGCAGTGACCAGGCAGAGACAGGACAGAGACCGGGCAGAGACAGAGACAGGACAGAGACCGGGCAGAGACAGAGACAGGGCAGAGACCAGGCAGAGACAGGACAGAGACGGGGCAGAGACCAGGCTGAGACTGGACAGAGACTGGACAGAGACAGAGACAGGGCAGAGACCAGGCAGAGACTGGACAGAGACTGGACAGAGACAGAGACAGGGCAGTGACCAGGCAGAGACAGGACAGAGACGGGGCAGAGACCAGGCTGAGACTGGACAGAGACAGGGCAGAGACAGAGACAGGGCAGAGACCAGGCAGAGACAGGACAGAGACCAGGCAGAGACAGGACAGAGACGGGGCAGAGACAGAGACAGGGCAGATACCAGGCAGAGACAGGACAGAGACCAGGCAGAGACAGGACAGAGATGGGGCAGAGACCAGGCTGAGACTGGACAGAGACTGGACAGAGACAGAGACAGGGCAGAGACCAGGCAGAGACAGGGCAGAGACCAGGCAGAGACAGGACAGAGACGGGGCAGAGACAGGACAGAGACTGGACAGAGACAGAGACAGGGCAGAGACCAGGCAGAGACTGGACAGAGACAGAGACAGGGCAGAGACCAGGCAGAGACTGGACAGAGACTGGACAGAGACAGAGACAGGGCAGAGACCAGGCAGAGACAGGACAGAGACGGGGCAGAGACCAGGCTGAGACTGGACAGAGACTGACAGAGACAGAGACAGGGCAGAGACCAGGCAGAGACAGGACAGAGACGGGGCAGAGACCAGGCAGAGACTGGACAGAGAGGACAGAGACAGAGACAGGGCAGTGACCAGGCAGAGACAGGACAGAGACGGGGCAGAGACAGGGCAGAGACCAGGCAGAGACAGGACAGAGACTGGACAGAGACAGGACAGAGACAGAGACAGGGCAGAGACCAGGCAGAGACTGGACAGAGAGGACAGAGACAGAGACAGGGCAGAGACCAGGCAGAGAGACAGAGAGACAGAGACAGAGACAGGGCAGAGACCAGGCAGAGACTGGACAGAGACTGGACAGAGACAGAGACAGGGCAGTGACCAGGCAGAGACAGGACAGAGACCGGGCAGAGACAGAGGGCAGAGACCAGGCAGAGACAGGACAGAGACGGGGCAGAGACCAGGCTGAGACTGGACAGAGACAGGGCAGAGACAGAGACAGGGCAGAGACCAGGCAGAGACAGGACAGAGACGGGGCAGAGACCAGGCAGAGACAGGACAGAGACGGGGCAGAGACCAGGCTGAGACTGGACAGAGACTGGACAGAGACAGAGACAGGGCAGAGACCAGGCAGAGACTGGACAGAGAGACAGAGACAGAGACAGGGCAGTGACCAGGCAGAGACAGGACAGAGACGGGGCAGAGACCAGGCTGAGACTGGACAGGACAGGGCAGAGACAGAGACAGGGCAGAGACCAGGCAGAGACAGGACAGAGACCAGGCAGAGACAGGACCAGGCAGAGACAGAGACAGGGCAGAGACCAGGCAGAGACAGGACAGAGACCAGGCAGAGACAGGACAGAGACAGAGACCAGGCTGAGACTGGACAGAGAGACAGAGACAGAGACAGGGCAGAGACCAGGCAGAGACAGGACAGAGACGGGGCAGAGACAGAGACACAGAGACCAGGCAGAGACAGGACAGAGACGGGGCAGAGACCAGGCTGAGACTGGACAGAGACTGGACAGAGACAGAGACAGGGCAGAGACCAGGCAGAGACAGGGCAGAGACCAGGCAGAGACAGGGCAGAGACGGGGCAGAGACAGGACAGAGACTGGACAGAGACAGAGACAGGGCAGAGACCAGGCAGAGACAGGACAGAGACAGAGACAGGGCAGAGACCAGGCAGAGACTGGACAGAGACTGGACAGAGACAGAGACAGGGCAGAGACCAGGCAGAGACAGGACAGAGACGGGGCAGAGACCAGGCTGAGACTGGACAGAGACTGACAGAGACAGAGACAGGGCAGAGACCAGGCAGAGACAGGACAGAGACGGGGCAGAGACCAGGCAGAGACTGGACAGAGACTGGACAGAGACAGAGACAGTGACCAGGCAGAGACAGGACAGGCAGAGACCAGGCAGAGACAGGACAGAGACTGGACAGAGAGGACAGAGAGACAGGGCAGAGACCAGGCAGAGACTGGACAGAGACTGACAGAGACAGAGACAGGGCAGAGACCAGGCAGAGACTGGACAGAGACAGACAGAGACAGAGACAGGGCAGAGACCAGGCAGAGACTGGACAGAGACTGGACAGAGACAGAGACAGGGCAGTGACCAGGCAGAGACAGGACAGAGACCGGGCAGAGACAGAGACAGGGCAGAGACCAGGCAGAGACAGGACAGAGACGGGGCAGAGACCAGGCTGAGACTGGACAGAGACTGGACAGAGACAGAGACAGGGCAGAGACCAGGCAGAGACAGACAGGACAGAGACCAGGCAGAGACAGGACAGAGACGGGGCAGAGACAGAGACTGGACAGAGACAGAGACAGGGCAGAGACCAGGCAGAGACTGGACAGACTGGACAGAGACAGAGACAGGGCAGTGACCAGGCAGAGACAGGACAGAGACGGGGCAGAGACAGGGCAGAGACCAGGCAGAGACAGGACAGAGACTGGACAGAGACAGGACAGAGACAGAGACAGGGCAGAGACCAGGCAGAGACTGGACAGAGACTGACTGGACAGAGACAGAGACAGGGCAGAGACCAGGCAGAGACTGGACAGAGACTGGACAGAGACAGAGACAGGGCAGAGACCAGGCAGAGACTGGACAGAGACCAGAGACAGAGACAGGGCAGTGACCAGGCAGAGACAGGACAGAGAGGGCAGAGACAGAGACAGGGCAGAGACCAGGCAGACAGACAGAGACGGGGCAGAGACAGAGACAGGGCAGAGACCAGGCAGAGACAGACAGAGACAGGCAGAGACCAGGCTGAGACTGGACAGAGACTGGACAGAGACAGAGACAGGGCAGAGACCAGGCAGACTGGACAGAGACTGGACAGAGACAGAGACAGGGCAGTGACCAGGCAGAGACAGGACAGAGACGGGGCAGAGACCAGGCTGAGACTGGACAGAGACAGGGCAGAGACAGAGACAGGGCAGAGACCAGGCAGAGACAGGACAGAGACCAGGCAGAGACAGGACAGAGACGGGGCAGAGACAGAGACAGGGCAGAGACCAGGCAGAGACAGGACAGAGACCAGGCAGAGACAGGACAGAGACGGGGCAGAGACCAGGCTGAGACTGGACAGAGGACAGAGACAGAGACAGGGCAGAGACCAGGCAGAGACAGACAGAGACGGGGCAGAGACAGAGACAGGGCAGAGACCAGGCAGAGACAGGACAGAGACGGGGCAGAGACCAGGCTGAGACTGGACAGAGACTGGACAGAGACAGAGACAGGGCAGAGACCAGGCAGAGACAGGGCAGAGACCAGGCAGAGACAGGACAGAGACGGGGCAGAGACAGGACAGAGACTGGACAGAGACAGAGACAGGGCAGAGACCAGGCAGAGACTGGACAGAGACAGAGACAGGGCAGAGACCAGGCAGAGACTGGACAGAGACTGGACAGAGACAGAGACAGGGCAGAGACCAGGCAGAGACAGGACAGAGACGGGGCAGAGACCAGGCTGAGACTGGACAGAGACTGGACAGAGACAGAGACAGGGCAGAGACCAGGCAGAGACAGGACAGAGACGGGGCAGAGACCAGGCAGAGACTGGACAGAGACTGGACAGAGACAGAGACAGGGCAGTGACCAGGCAGAGACAGGACAGAGACGGGGCAGAGACAGGGCAGAGACCAGGCAGAGACAGGACAGAGACTGGACAGAGACAGGACAGAGACAGAGACAGGGCAGAGACCAGGCAGAGACTGGACAGAGACTGGACAGAGACAGAGACAGGGCAGAGACCAGGCAGAGACTGGACAGAGACCAGAGACAGAGACAGGGCAGTGACCAGGCAGAGACAGGACAGAGACCGGGCAGAGACAGAGACAGGGCAGAGACCAGGCAGAGACGGGGCAGGACAGAGACTGGACAGAGACAGGGCAGAGACAGAGACAGGGCAGAGACCAGGCAGAGACAGGACAGAGACGGGGCAGAGACCAGGCAGAGACAGGACAGAGACGGGGCAGACACCAGGCTGAGACTGGACAGAGACTGGACAGAGACAGAGACAGGGCAGAGACCAGGCAGAGACTGGACAGAGACTGGACAGAGACAGAGACAGGGCAGTGACCAGGCAGAGACAGGACAGAGACGGGGCAGAGACCAGGCTGAGACTGGACAGAGACAGGGCAGAGACAGAGACAGGGCAGAGACCAGGCAGAGACAGGACAGAGACCAGGCAGAGACAGGACAGAGACGGGGCAGAGACAGAGACAGGGCAGAGACCAGGCAGAGACAGGACAGAGAGGCAGAGACAGGACAGAGACGGGGCAGAGACCAGGCTGAGACTGGACAGAGACTGGACAGAGACAGAGACTGGGCAGAGACCAGGCAGAGACAGGACAGAGAGGGCAGAGACAGAGACAGGGCAGAGACAGGACAGAGACGGGGCAGAGACCAGGCTGAGACTGGACAGAGACTGGACAGAGACAGAGACAGGGCAGAGACCAGGCAGAGACAGGGCAGAGACCAGGCAGAGACAGGACAGAGACGGGGCAGAGACAGGACAGAAACTGGACAGAGACAGAGACAGGGCAGAGACCAGGCAGAGACTGGACAGAGACAGAGACAGGGCAGAGACCAGGCAGAGACTGGACAGAGACTGGACAGAGACAGAGACAGGGCAGAGACCAGGCAGAGACAGGACACGGGGCAGAGACCAGGCTGAGACTGGACAGAGACAGGACAGAGACAGGGCAGAGACCAGGCAGAGACAGGACAGAGACGGGGCAGAGACCAGGCAGAGACTGGACAGAGACTGGACAGAGACAGAGACAGGGCAGTGACCAGGCAGAGACAGAGAGACGGGGCAGAGACCAGGCAGAGACAGGACAGAGACTGGACAGAGACAGGACAGAGACAGAGACAGGGCAGAGACCAGGCAGAGACTGGACAGAGACTGGACAGAGACAGAGACAGGGCAGAGACCAGGCAGAGACTGGACAGAGACTGGACAGAGACAGAGACAGGGCAGAGACCAGGCAGAGACTGGACAGAGACTGGACAGAGACAGAGACAGGGCAGTGACCAGGCAGAGACAGGACAGAGACCGGGCAGAGACAGAGACAGGGCAGAGACCAGGCAGAGACAGGACAGAGACGGGGCAGAGACCAGGCTGAGACTGGACAGAGACTGGACAGAGACAGAGACAGGGCAGAGACCAGGCAGAGACAGAGACAGGACAGAGACCAGGCAGAGACAGGACAGAGACGGGGCAGAGACAGAGACTGGACAGAGACAGAGACAGGGCAGAGACCAGGCAGAGACTGGACAGAGACTGGACAGAGACAGAGACAGGGCAGTGACCAGGCAGAGACAGGACAGAGACGGGGCAGAGACAGGGCAGAGACCAGGCAGAGACAGGACAGAGACTGGACAGAGACAGGACAGAGACAGAGACAGGGCAGAGACCAGGCAGAGACTGGACAGAGACTGGACAGAGACAGAGACAGGGCAGAGACCAGGCAGAGACTGGACAGAGACTGGACAGAGACAGAGACAGGGCAGAGACCAGGCAGAGACTGGACAGAGACTGGACAGAGACAGAGACAGGGCAGTGACCAGGCAGAGACAGGACAGAGACCGGGCAGAGACAGAGACAGGGCAGAGACCAGGCAGAGACAGGACAGAGACGGGGCAGAGACAGAGACAGGGCAGAGACCAGGCTGAGAGACTGGACAGAGACAGAGACAGGGCAGAGACCAGGCAGAGACTGGACAGAGACTGGACAGAGACAGAGACAGGGCAGTGACCAGGCAGAGACAGGACAGAGACGGGGCAGAGACCAGGCTGAGACTGGACAGAGACTGGACAGAGACAGAGACAGAGACAGGCAGAGACCAGGCAGAGACAGGACAGAGACTGGACAGAGACAGAGACAGGGCAGAGACCAGGCAGAGACTGGACAGAGACTGGACAGAGACAGAGACAGGGCAGTGACCAGGCAGAGACAGGACAGAGACGGGGCAGAGACCAGGCTGAGGACAGAGACAGGGCAGGACAGAGACAGGGCAGAGACAGAGACAGGACAGAGACCAGGCAGAGACAGGACAGAGACGGGGCAGAGACAGAGACAGGGCAGAGACCAGGCAGAGACAGGACAGAGACCAGGCAGAGACAGGACAGAGACGGGGCAGAGACCAGGCTGAGACTGGACAGAGACTGGACAGAGACAGAGACTGGGCAGAGACCAGGCAGAGACAGGACAGAGACGGGGCAGAGACAGAGACAGGGCAGAGACCAGGCAGAGACAGGACAGAGACGGGGCAGAGACCAGGCTGAGACTGGACAGAGACTGGACAGAGACAGAGACAGGGCAGAGACCAGGCAGAGACAGGGCAGAGACCAGGCAGAGACAGGACAGAGACGGGGCAGAGACAGGACAGAGACTGGACAGAGACAGAGACAGGGCAGAGACCAGGCAGAGACTGGACAGAGACAGAGACAGGGCAGAGACCAGGCAGAGACTGGACAGAGACTGGACAGAGACAGAGACAGGGCAGAGACCAGGCAGAGACCACGGGGCAGAGACCAGGCTGAGACTGGACAGAGACTGGACAGAGACAGAGACAGGGCAGAGACCAGGCAGAGACAGGACAGAGACGGGGCAGAGACCAGGCAGAGACTGGACAGAGACTGGACAGAGACAGAGACAGGGCAGTGACCAGGCAGAGACAGGACAGAGACGGGGCAGAGACAGGGCAGAGACCAGGCAGAGACAGGACAGAGACTGGACAGAGACAGGACAGAGACAGAGACAGGGCAGAGACCAGGCAGAGACTGGACAGAGACTGGACAGAGACAGAGACAGGGCAGAGACCAGGCAGAGACTGGACAGAGACTGGACAGAGACAGAGACAGGGCAGAGACCAGGCAGAGACTGGACAGAGACTGGACAGAGACAGAGACAGGGCAGTGACCAGGCAGAGACAGGACAGAGACCGGGCAGAGACAGAGACAGGGCAGAGACCAGGCAGAGACAGGACAGAGACGGGGCAGAGACCAGGCTGAGACTGGACAGAGACTGGACAGAGACAGAGACAGGGCAGAGACCAGGCAGAGACAGAGGGACAGAGACCAGGCAGAGACAGGACAGAGACGGGGCAGAGACAGAGGCTGGACAGAGACAGAGACAGGGCAGAGACCAGGCAGAGACTGGACAGAGACTGGACAGAGACAGAGACAGGGCAGTGACCAGGCAGAGACAGGACAGAGACAGAGACAGGGCAGAGACAGAGACAGGCAGAGACTGGACAGAGACAGGACAGAGACAGAGACAGGGCAGAGACCAGGCAGAGACTGGACACTGGACAGAGACAGAGACAGGGCAGAGACCAGGCAGAGACTGGACAGAGACTGGACAGAGACAGAGACAGGGCAGAGACCAGGCAGAGACAGGACAGAGACAGGGGCAGAGACCAGGCAGAGACTGGACAGAGACTGGACAGAGACAGAGACAGGGCAGTGACCAGGCAGAGACAGGACAGAGAGGGCAGAGACAGGGCAGAGACCAGGCAGAGACAGGACAGAGAGACAGAGACAGGACAGAGACAGAGACAGGGCAGAGACCAGGCAGAGACTGGACAGAGACTGGACAGAGACAGAGACAGGGCAGAGACCAGGCAGAGAGACAGAGAGGACAGAGACAGAGACAGGGCAGAGACCAGGCAGAGACTGGACAGAGACTGGACAGAGACAGAGACAGGGCAGAGACCAGGCAGAGACAGGGCAGAGACCAGGCAGAGACAGGACAGAGACGGGGCAGAGACAGGACAGAGACTGGACAGAGACAGAGACAGGGCAGAGACCAGGCAGAGAGACAGGACAGAGACAGGGCAGAGACCAGGCAGAGACTGGACAGAGACTGGACAGAGACAGAGACAGGCAGAGACCAGGCAGAGACAGGACAGAGACGGGGCAGAGACCAGGCTGAGACTGGACAGAGACTGGACAGAGACAGAGACAGGGCAGAGACCAGGCAGAGACAGGACAGAGACGGGGCAGAGACCAGGCTGGACAGAGACTGGACAGAGACAGAGACAGGGCAGTGACCAGGCAGAGACAGGACAGAGACGGGGCAGAGACAGGGCAGAGACCAGGCAGAGACAGGACAGAGACTGGACAGACAGACAGAGACAGAGGGCAGAGACCAGGCAGAGACTGGACAGAGACTGGACAGAGACAGAGACAGGGCAGAGACCAGGCAGAGACTGGACAGAGACTGGACAGAGACAGAGACAGGGCAGAGACCAGGCAGAGACTGGACAGAGACTGGACAGAGACAGAGACAGGGCAGTGACCAGGCAGAGACAGGACAGAGACCGGGCAGAGACAGAGACAGGGCAGAGACCAGGCAGAGACAGGACAGAGACGGGGCAGAGACCAGGCTGAGACTGGACAGAGACTGGGACAGAGAGGGCAGAGACCAGGACAGAGACAGAGACAGGGACAGAGACCAGGCAGAGACAGGACAGAGACGGGGCAGAGACAGAGACTGGACAGAGACAGGGCAGAGACAGGCAGAGACAGGACAGAGACAGGGCAGAGACCAGGCAGAGACCAGGCAGAGACTGGACAGAGACAGAGACAGGGCAGAGACCAGGCAGAGACAGGACAGAGACAGGGCAGAGACCAGGCTGAGACTGGACAGGCAGAGACGGGGCAGAGACAGGACAGAGACGGGGCAGAGACCAGGCAGAGACAGGACAGAGACCAGGCAGAGACAGGACAGAGACGGGGCAGAGACCAGCAGACAGGACAGGACAGAGACCAGGCAGAGACAGGACAGAGACTGGACAGAGACCAGGCTGAGACCAGGCAGAGACAGGACAGAGACTGGACAGAGACAGGGCAGAGACCAGGCAGAGACAGGACAGAGACTGGACAGAGACAGAGACTGGACAGAGACAGGGCAGAGGACAGAGGCAGAGACAGAGACGGGGCAGAGACCAGGCTGAGACAGGACAGAGACGGGGCAGAGACCAGGCAGAGACAGGACAGAGACCAGGCAGAGACAGGACAGAGACGGGACAGAGACTGGACAGAGACCAGGCAGAGACTGGACAGAGACAGAGACAGGCAGAGACAGGCAGAGACAGGACAGAGACAGGGGCAGAGACCAGGCTGAGACTGGACAGAGACTGGACAGAGACAGAGACAGGCAGAGACCAGGCAGAGACAGGACAGAGACTGGACCAGGCAGGGCCTGGACAGAGACTGGACAGACAGGCAGAGACCAGGCAGAGACAGGACAGAGAGCAGAGACAGGGCAGAGACCAGGCAGAGACTGGACAGAGACAGGGCAGAGAGCAGAGACAGGGCAGAGACCAGGCAGAGACAGGACAGAGACCAGGCAGAGACAGGACAGAGAGACAGAGACAGAGACAGGGCAGAGACAGGCAGAGACAGGACAGAGACCAGGCAGAGACAGGACAGAGACTGGACAGAGACCACAGAGACAGGACAGAGACGGGGCAGAGACCAGGCAGAGACAGGACAGAGACCAGGCAGAGACAGGACAGAGACGGGGCAGAGACCAGGCAGAGACAGGACAGAGACCAGGCAGAGACAGGACAGAGACGGGGCAGAGACCAGGCTGAGACCAGGCAGAGACAGGACAGAGACTGGACAGAGACCAGGCTGAGACCAGGCAGAGACCAGGCAGAGACCGGACAGAGACTGGACAGAGACAGGGCAGAGACCAGGCAGAGACAGGACAGAGACTGGACAGAGACAGAGACTGGACAGAGACAGGGCAGAGACCAGGCAGAGACAGGACAGAGACTGGACAGAGACAGAGACGGGGCAGAGACCAGGCTGAGACAGGACAGAGACGGGGCAGAGACCAGGCAGAGACAGGACAGAGACCAGGCAGAGACAGGACAGAGACGGGGCAGAGACCAGGCTGAGACCAGGCAGAGACAGGACAGAGACTGGACAGAGACCAGGCTGAGACCAGGCAGAGACCAGGCAGAGACCGGACAGAGACTGGACAGAGACCGGACAGAGACAGGGCAGAGACCGGGCAGAGACCAGGCAGAGACCGGGCAGAGACTGGACAGAGACTGGACAGAGACTGGACAGAGACCAGGCAGAGACCGGACAGAGACTGGACAGAGACTGGACAGAGACAGGGCAGAGACCAGGCAGAGAACAGGCAGCGACAGGGCAGAGACAGAGACAGGACAGAGACAGGGCAGAGACAGGGCAGAGACTGGGCAGAGACCAGGCAGAGACAGGACAGAGGCAGGGTACTCACAGATCTTATATAATAGACACTTGATCTCTCCAATAGTGGCATTAGGTTCCACCTGACAGAATACACAACTATTACACATAAACAAATTGACATTAAGTATCTACTGTCCCAAAACCTCAGTTTCACAAAATTAAAGGGCTCTATTGAATCCTCATCCGGGAAGTTCAGCTTCACAGCATGAATTAAGCAGATTAAATAGAGCCCTAAAATCAGTACCGTAGGTTGCCTCATAATACAGAATACAACTTGTGAGGACAAAAAGGGAAATGTCTGGTACAGTTACTACCTACTACCTAAACAGGTGAATTACAGAGTTTTTACAGCCAATGAAATGAAAGGAGGGAAGTTGTTTATATTTTTGTTACTTACCTTGTCCAAGTAGCAAAGCTTCAACTTCTTGGAATCCTGAATCTCCACCTCATAGAAAATATAATTCTTATCCTTTTTGGCCTTTCCTGCCGTCATACCATGGGCACATCTTGCCTTTATAAACTGGGCTACCACAAAAAGGCTTTTTAAATCCATGCTTCTAATGCGTACCTTCCAGGTGTGTGGTTTTCAGGCCCTATCTGCCCTGTGGTGTGTGACTGTCGGGCCCTAGTTGCTGTGTGACAAGGGGGTTAAGATAACCTCGACATGACTAACCCTGTGGTGTGTGTGTGTGTGTGTGTGTGTGTGTGTGTGTGTGTGTGTGTGTGTGTGTGTGTGTGTGTGTGTCTGTGTGTGCGTGTGTATATGACCCTAATAATTATCTCAGTGAGAAATAGGTTTGAGCAACATGAGAGGATGTTAGGGGGATCTGATGTTAGACTACATTGTTCCTGATGCCAGTTATCTGCCCATATCCTGTGGCCTTCACCGTCAATTATTTCCATATATGTTAGACCCATGAACACATCTCCAACCCATCTGACTAGTCTAAACATGATATGGCATCTGATAGAACGTCCTGGCGTCCCCTTGCTACATTCTGACACGGTGACATCAGGGCCGAGTCACAAAATGGCACCCGATCCCCTAGAAAGTGCACTACTTTTGATGATGACATTTGGGAGGCAGTTGGAGTAGCATGTCCCTGGCTAACAGCATGGTGCTACTGTAGTAGCATGTCCCTGGTTAACAGCATGGTGCTACTGTAGTAGCATGTCCCTGGTTAATAGCATGGTGCTACTCTAGTAGCATGTCCCTGGCTAACAACATGGTGCTACTCTAGTAGCATGTCCCTGGCTAACAGCATGGTGCTACTGTAGTAGCATGTCCCTGGCTAACAGCATGGTGCTACTGTAGTAGCATGTCCCTGGCTAACAGCATGGTGTTACTGTAGTAGCATGTCCCTGGCTAACAGCATGGTGCTACAGTAGTAGCATGTCCCTGGCTAACAGCATGGTGCTACAGTAGTAGCATGTCCCTGGCTAACAGCATGGTGTTACTGTAGTAGCATGTCCCTGGCTAACAGCATGGTGCTACTGTAGTAGCATGTCCCTGGCTAACAGCATGGTGCTACAGTAGTAGCATGTCCCTGGCTAACAGCATGGTGCTACAGTAGTAGCATGTCCCTGTCTAACAGCATGGTGTTACTGTAGTAGCATGTCCCTGGCTAACAGCATGGTGCTACTGTAGTAGCATGTCCCTGGCTAACAGCATGGTTCTACAGTAGTAGCATGTCCCTGGCTAACAGCATGGTTCTACAGTAGTAGCATGTCCCTGGCTAACAGCATGGTGTTACTGTAGTAGCATGTCCCTGGCTAGCAGCATGGTGCTAATCTAGTAGCATGTCCCTGGCTAACAGCATGGTTCTACAGTAGTAGCATGTCCCTGGCTAACAGCATGGTGTTACTGTAGTAGCATGTCCCTGGTTAACAGCATGGTTCTACTGTAGTAGCATGTCCCTGGTTAACAGCATGGTGCTACTCTAGTAGCATGTCCCTGGCTAACAGCATGGTGCTACTGCAGTAGCATGTCCCTGGCTAACAGCATGGTGCTACTGTAGTAGCATGTCCCTGGCTAACAGCATGGTGCTACTGCAGTAGCATGTCCCTGGCTAACAGCATGGTGCTACTGTAGTAGCATGTCCCTGGCTAACAGCATGGTGCTACTGTAGTAGCATGTCCCTGGCTAACAGCATGGTGCTACTGCAGTAGCATGTCCCTGGCTAACAGCATGGTGCTACAGTAGTAGCATGTCCCTGGCTAACAGCATGGTGCTACTCTAGTAGCATGTCCCTGGCTAACAGCATGGTGCTACTGTAGTAGCATGTCCCTGGCTAACGGCATAGGGGATTTTCAGTTTTGAGGTTTCATTGATAACCATAGTGAAGTCTGAAATGTAACATTACTGGCATACTGAACAGAAGCATCATCTAAATCACAGTAGGCCTACATTCAATCAGATGTACTTGTTTGTGCAGTCTGCATTTAAATATACTGAGTGTACAAAACGTTTGCCCTCAGTTCAGCCTCAATTCATCGGGGCATGGACTCGACAAGGTGTTCCATAGGGATGCCGGTCCATGTTGACTCCAATGCTTCCACACAGTTGTGTCAAGTTGACTGAATGTCCTTTGGGTGGTGGACCATTCTTTAATACACACGGGAAATTGTTTAGTGTGAAAAACCCCAGCAGCACTGCAGTTCTGGACACAAACAGGTGCGCCTGGCACATACTACCCTGTTCAAAGGAACTTTAGTATTTTGCACACATACACAATCCACGTCTCAATTGTCTCAAGGCTTAAAAATCTTTTTAACCCATAAGAGTCTAAGCCCAGTCACAGCTGGGGGGGGTGGTTCTACTAAGCTATATGGAATTGTTTTAAGAAGGGCATTCCTAGGATCATTTTTCTATGAACAAACAAATTGAAAAATATATATATACAAAAATGATTTGATAAAAGAATGTATTTTGCCTTATTGCTATTAGCTCACACAAACATATTGAATAACAGATTCACAACATGGAACAGCAGATAGCCGTCCCCCCCAAAGAAAACCTAAAGGAAGTTTGTTCAGAAGTCCTATGTCTGAGAGATATAAGAAAGATCAGGAAACATTTGTTAGCATTTTCTTTCTTCTCATGTATTTAACTCCTTATTTTTGGCACTAAACAGTCTCCATATATATTGTACTTCCTTTCATTTTGTTCAACTGGTACCGGGGGACCTTCAGCATGTGGGGGGGACCTAGAGGACATACAACCGACATGTACTTCTTCGTGGGAGTCTCACCTTTACACAGAGGGGTCTTTAGTGTGACCAAACTGTTTGGACGCTACAGATGTTGGCCGATCGGCTGCAACGACTTCAGATGAGTCCCCCGCTTGTTCGTGAGTCTCATCTTTCCATCGAGGCCAAACCTTTCGGACTTTACAGACTGATTTTCGAGATGCCTCGTGTTCTGACAAACATAGCTCTAGATCTGTCACCTTTCACCACAGAAGCAGAAGTGAGACATAGGCGGATCCGGTGGACTGAGACACATCAAATGCAAAAAAAACCCCACATATCTCCAGATTAAACTGACAGATTTTTATGGGGATGTTTTTATTATGCTAATTCGATTTCTATGGGGGTGCTGACATCAACCTTAGGGGTTAACCCATCTCCTCCTCTTCATCTAAATTGATTGAAGTGGATTTAAACAAGTGACATCAATAAGGCATCATAGTTTTCACCTGGATTCACCTGGTCAAGCAGGTGTTCATAATGTTTTGTACACTCAGTGTATAAGTGAGGTGAAGAGGAAATGTAAGTCAGCAACTCTTCAGTTCACTCCTTAAAAGCCTCTTAATTCATGCACCTTTCCTTTGCGTTCAAATATATCTCTGATTTAAAAGAGTAAAGTGCTTTGAAAAAGTCTAATGAATTACTCTTACCTCAAAGAAAGCAATTCTGCTCAGCGCTCTGTCCTGTCTCCCCTGTCCTCTCAATGATCTTCTCAACAGCTCCTCGATGTCAGAATCTGAAACAAGCCTGGCGTCAGCCTCACGTTCCTCTCCATCTGTGTCTGAACCCGAACAGTCCCTCCAGTCACGCATCTCCTCAAAGTCCCGCAAGAGGTTCTGACACTATAACCATCTAGATACATGGACCCATGCTCTCTGCAAGAGGTTCTGGACTGTACAACCTCAAATGGATCCATGCTCTGATAGAGGTGCTATACACAATCACAGCCACCTTGATACTGACTGAGGCACATTTAAATCAGGTGTCCATCAGAAGTCCGAACAGATCAGCTGTTTCCTGACCAGGTCTTTGCCCAAATAGCTCCCTATTCCCTTAATTAATAGTACACTACTTTTGACCAGGGACCATGGGGCCTGTAGGGTACTAGTCTAAAGTAGTGCACTATATGGTGAATAGGGTGCCATTTGTGTGCGTAGATTTCCTCCGGGGACATTATGGAGTCTCATTAGTAAGACATCAATCACATCTATTGATTGGCTCAATTTAAAGTGCTGTACTGTACGTTCACAGTCAACGGCTGTTTAATAATTGACCACTAGAGGGCAACACCAGTACATTGTCTACTTGGTGTTCTCAACTGTAGAGCAAGCCTGTTTTAGAATAGCAGAGAAGAAGAAGCAGTTAAAAAAAAATATATATATATATGGCAATGTTGTCTTGTCTTTAGTGATTGAATGTAATCCAAAGCTCACCCAAAACACAGTAGGTGTCAGAAATACCATGACTGTACAAAACCTGTATAGGCTGTACAACCAATAGAGAGCTGAGAATAACACATGCTTCTTAGACACTGTCAGTTCTTAGACACATGCTTCACATGCTTCTTAGACACATCTGGCAGTTCAACACTGTTGGACTGCCAGATGGTGAAGCATGACTCATCACTACGGAGAACGAGTTTCCACTGCTCCAGAGTCCAATGGCGGCCATTTTTCCACCACTCCAGCCGACGCTTGTCATTGCGCATGGTGAATCTTAGGCTTGTGTGCGACTGCTCGGGCCATGGAAACCCAATTCATGGAGCCCCTGACGAACTGTTCTTGTGGTGACGTTGCTTCCGGAGGAAGTTTGGAACTCGGTAGGGATGTTTTTTTACCGGCTACAATCTTCAGTCCCGTTCTGTGAGGTTGTGTGGTCTACCACTTCACGGCTGAGGCGTTGTTGCTCCTAGATGTTTCCATTTCACAATAACAGCACTTACAAGTTTACCTGGGCAGAAATGTGACAAACTGACTTGTTGGAAAGGTGGTATCCTATGACGGTACCAGGTTGAAAGTCACTGAGCTCTTCAGTACGAGCCATTCTACCGCCAATGTTTGTCTATGGAGATAGCAACACTGAGTTTTTTTATTTATTTAGACTATTTTCTACATTGTAGAATAATAGTGAAGACATCAAAACTATGAAATAACACACTTGGAATTATGTAGTAACCAAGAAATTGTTAATGAACTTGTTCTCAACTAGCCTACCTGGTTAAATAAAGGTGAAATAAAAAATAAAAAAATAAAAAAATATTTTATATTTGAGGTTCTTCAAAGTAGCCACCATTTGCCTTGATGACAGCTTTGCACACGCTTCGCATTCTCTCAACCAGCTTCACCTGGAATGCTTTTCCAACAGTCTTGAAGGAGTTCCCACATATGCTGAGTACTTGTTGGCTGCTTTTCCTTCACTCTGTGGTCTAACTTATCAAAAACCATCTCAATTGGGTTGAGGTCGGGTGATTGTGGAGGCCAGGTCATCTGATGCAGCACTCCATCATTCTCCTTCTTGGTCAAATAGCCCTTACACAGCCTGGAGGTGTGTTGGGTCATTATCCTGTTGAAAAACAAATTATAGTCCCACTATGTGCAAACCAGGTGGCCACGGCAGTTGGAACCAAAAATCTCAAATTTGGACTCATCAGACCAAAGGACAGATTTCCACCGGTCTAATGTCCATTGCTCAAATTTCTCAGCCCAAGCAAGTCTCTTCTTATTATTGGTGTCCTTTAGTAGTGGTTTCTTTGCAGCAATTCAACCATAAGGGCTGAAATCTGAGGTGCAGTTAACTCACTGGTATGAAGAGATTCGGGAGACAGGCGCAGGAATGCGTAATAGTTTTTTTTATTATACCCCGAATTTACGGCGTGCCCAGGGACGAAGACCAAACAAACACGTAACAAAAACACAGGGTTGAAACCCAAACAATAGAGCGAATAAATAACACACGATGATTAAGCTTCTTTGGGATCGGTGTCCCTTCCACAGGACGGTTGAGCTCACGGAGGCTAATGCAATTAGCATGAGGTTGTAAGTAACAAGAACATTTCCCAGGACATAGACATATCTGATATTGGCAGAAAGCTTAAATTCTTGTTGATCTAATTGCACTGTCCAATTTACAGTAGCTATTACAGTGAAATAATGCCATGCTATTGTTTGAGGAGAGTGCACAATTTTGAACATGAAAAGTTATTAATAAACAAATTAGGCACATTTGGGCAGTCTTGATACAAAATTTGGAACAGAAATACAATGATTCATTGGATCAGTCTAAAATGTTGCACATACACTGATACCATCTACTGGTCAAAATTGAAATTGCACCTGGGCTGGAAAAATACATTATGGACTTTCTCTTGCATATCAAAGATGATGGTACAAAAAAATTACAAAAGAACGGTTGTTTTTTCTTTGTATTATATTTTACCAGATCTAATGTGTTACATTCTCCTACATTCCTTTCACATTTCCATAAACTTCAAAGTGTTTCCTTTCAAATGGTGCCAAGAATATGCATATCCTTGCTTCAGGTCCTGAGCTACAGGCAGTTAGATTTGGGAATGTCATTTCCAATCCAGGTGGGACGCCGGTGCCCCTGGGGGGGGGGGGGGTACTGTCACGTCTGCCCCCCTTCTCCCCCCTGCGCCAGGCTGCCCAGCACTATGTACTCCTGCCATCATCATTACGCACACCTGTTTCCCTCGTCACGCGCATTAGCGCTTCATTGGACTGGACTCAATCACCTGCTTTCATTACCTTCCCTATACAGTGCCTTGCGAAAGTATTCGGCCGCTTGAACTTTGCGACCTTTTGCCACATTTCAGGCTTCAAACAAAGATATAAAACTGTATTTTTTTGTGGAGAATCAACAACAAGTGAAACACAATCATGAAGTGGAACGACATTTATTGGATATTTCAAACTTTTTTAACAAATTAAAAAAACTGAAAAATTGGGCGTGCAAAATTATTCAGCCCCCTTAAGTTAATACTTTGTAGCGCCACCTTTTGCTGCGATTACAGCTGTAAGTCGCTTGGGGTATGTCTCTATCAGTTTTGCACATCGAGAGACTGACATTTTTTCCCATTCCTCCTCGAGCTCAGTGAGGTTGGATGGAGAGCATTTGTGAACAGCAGTTTTCAGTTCTTTCCACAGATTCTCGATTGGATTCAGGTCTGGACTTTGACTTGGCCATTCTAACACCTGGATATGTTTATTTTTGAACCATTCCATTGTAGATTTTGCTTTATGTTTTGGATCATTGTCTTGTTGGAAGACAAATCTCCGTCCCAGTCTCAGGTCTTTAGCAGACTCCATCAGGTTTTCTTCCAGAATGGTCCTGTATTTGGCTCCATCCATCTTCCCATCAATTTTAACCATCTTCCCTGTCCCTGCTGAAGAAAAGCATGCCCAAACCATGATGCTGCCACCACCATGTTTGACAGTGGGGATGGTGTGTTCAGGATGATGAGCTGTGTTGCTTTTACGCCAAACATAACGTTTAGCATTGTTGCCAAAAAGTTCAATTTTGGTTTCATCTGACCAGAGCACCTTCTTCCACATGTTTGGTGTGTCTCCCAGGTGGCTTGTGGCAAACTTTAAACAACAATTTTTAGGGATAACTTTAAGAAATGGCTTTCTTCTTGCCACTCTTCCATAAAGGCCAGATTTGTGCAATATACGACTGATTGTTGTCCTATGGACAGTCTCCCACCTCAGCTGTAGATCTCTGCAGTTCATCCAGAGTGATCATGGGCCTCTTGGCTGCATCTCTGATCAGTCTTCTCCTTGTATGAGCTGAAAGTTTAGAGGGACGGCCGGGTCTTGGTAGATTTGCAGTGGTCTGATACTCCTTCCATTTCAATATTATAGCTTGCACAGTGCTCCTTGGGATGTTTAAAGCTTGGGAAATCTTTTTGTATCCAAATCCGGTTTTAAACTTCTTCACAACAGTATCTCGGACCTGCCTGGTGTGTTCCTTGTTCTTCATGATGCTCTCTGCGCTTTTAACGGACCTCTGAGACTATCACAGTGCAGGTGCATTTATACGGAGACTTGATTACACACAGGTGGATTGTATTTATCATCATTAGTCATTTAGATCAACATTGGATAATTCAGAGATCTTCACTGAACTTCTGGAGAGAGTTTGCTGCACTGAAAGTAAAGGGGCTGAATAATTTTGCACGCCCAATTTTTCAGTTTTTGATTTGTTAAAAACGTTTGAAATATCCAATAAATGTCGTTCCACTTCATGATTGTGTCCCACTTGTTGTTGATTCTTCACAAAAAAATACAGTTTTATATCTTTATGTTTGAAGCCTGAAATGTGGCAAAAGGTCGCAAAGTTCAAGGGGGCCGAATACTTTCGCAAGGCACTGTATCTGTCTGTTCCCGAGGTTGTTCCCGGCTTCAGCATTATTGTCGTCATGTCGTTTTGTTCCTCCTGTTCTGACACTGTCCCTGTTCAGTCACTTTGTCCGTTCATTAAAATGTTCAACTACCTGCTTCTCATCTCCAGCGTCGGTTCCTACGTCACCTGGTTGTCCAGGTCTTAATTGAAAGGACACAGACACTAGGCCCTCCGTGGAATGAGTTTTACAGTAGGTATGGGATTCTTTCCTGTTCATGCATTCTCATTTCGACACCCAACCCAACACCACCGGTGTGCGTGGCCAAAGAGCTCTATGTTCATGTCATCTCAACAAATGAGTTTTCTAAAAACAGCATTGGCACTTGGATAGGAGCCGGGTGCTTTGGTCAGATGGCATGGACATATAGCTCTGTGGCCATCTCAGGTCACATTCTATTGGATTACAGTACCAACCCGCTGTACAGTATTTCACAACAGTAATAATGATGCGCATCACAATGGGAGAGAGTGAGATGGTTGCTGACAGAGAGTCCACAGACAGAGTTATAGATGCTATCAGGATAACCATCGCACCCTATTCCCTATATAGTGCTCTCTCAGATGGCACCCTATTCCCTATATAGTGCTCTCTCAGATGGCACCCTATTCCCTATATAGTGCAGTCTCAGATGGCACCCTATTCCCTATATAGTGCTCTCTCAGATGACACCATATTCCCTATATAGTGCAGTCTCAGATGGCACCCTATTCCCTATATAGTGCTCTCTCAGATGACACCATATTCCCTATATAGTGCTCTCTCAGATGGCACCCTATTCCCTATATAGTGCAGTCTCAGATGGCACCCTATTCCCTATATAGTGCTCTCTCAGATGGCACCTATATAGTGCAGTCTCAGATGGCACCCTATTCCCTATATAGTGCTCTCTCAGATGACACCTATTCCCTATATAGTGCTCTCTCAGATGGCACCCTATATATCAGATCCCTATATAGTGCTCTCTCAGATGGCACCCTATTCCCTATAGATGGCACCCTATTCCCTATATAGTGCAGTCCCCAGATGCTAGTGCTCTCTCAGATGACACCATATTCCCTATATAGTGCAGTCTCAGATGGCACCCTATTGCAGTCTCAGATGGCACCCTATTCCCTATATAGTGCTCTCTCAGATGACACCATATTCCCTATATAGTGCTCTCTCAGATGGCACCCTATTCCCTATATAGTGCTCTCTCAGATGGCACCTTATTCCCTATATAGTGCTCTCTCAGATGGCACCCTATTCCCTATATAGTGCAGTCTCAGATGACACCATATTCCCTATATAGTGCTCTCTCAGATGACACCATATTCCCTATATAGTGCTCTCTCAGATGGCACCCTATTCCCTATATAGTGCAGTCTCAGATGGCACCCTATTCCCTATATAGTGCTCTCTCAGATGACACCATATTCCCTATATAGTGCTCTCTCAGATGGCACCTTATTCCCTATATAGTGCTCTCTCAGATGGCACCCTATTCCCTATATAGTGCAGTCTCAGATGGCACCCTATTCCCTATATAGTGCTCTCTCAGATGGCACCCTATTCCCTATATAGTGCAGTCTCAGATGGCACCCTATTCCCTATATAGTGCTCTCTCAGATGACACCATATTCCCTATATAATGCTCTCTCAGATGGCACCCTATTCCCTATATAGTGCAGTCTCAGATGGCACCCTATTCCCTATATAGTGCTCTCTCAGATGGCACCCTATTCCCTATATAGTGCTCTCTCAGATGGCACCCTATTCCCTATATAGTGCTCTCTCAGATGGCACCTTATTCCCTATATAGTGCTCTCTCAGATGGCACCCTATTCCCTATATAGTGCAGTCTCAGATGACACCATATTCCCTATATAGTGCTCTCTCAGATGGCACCCTATTCCCTATATAGTGCTCTCTCAGATGGCACCCTATTCCCTATATAGTGCTCTCTCAGATGGCACCTTATTCCCTATATAGTGCTCTCTCAGATGGCACCCTATTCCCTATATAGTGCAGTCTCAGATGACACCATATTCCCTATATAGTGCTCTCTCAGATGGCACCTTATTCCCTATAAAGTGCTCTCTCAGATGGCACCTTATTCCCTATAAAGTGCTCTCTCAGATGGCACCTTATTCCCTATAAAGTGCTCTCTCAGATGGCACCATATTCCCTATATAGTGCTCTCTCAGATGGCACCCTATTCCCTATATAGTGCTCTCTCAGATGGCACCTTATTCCCTATATAGTGCTCTCTCAGATGGCACCCTATTCCCTATATAGTGCAGTCTCAGATGGCACCCTATTCCCTATATAGTGCTCTCTCAGATGACACCATATTCCCTATATAGTGCTCTCTCAGATGGCACCCTATTCCCTATATAGTGCAGTCTCAGATGGCACCCTATTCCCTATATAGTGCTCTCTCAGATGGCACCCTATTCCCTATATAGTGCAGTCTCAGATGGCACCCTATTCCCTATATAGTGCTCTCTCAGATGACACCATATTCCCTATATAGTGCTCTCTCAGATGACACCATATTCCCTATATAGTGCTCTCTCAGATGGCACCCTATTCCCTATATAGTGCTCTCTCAGATGGCACCTTATTCCCTATATAGTGCTCTCTCAGATGGCACCCTATTCCCTATATAGTGCTCTCTCAGATGGCACCCTATTCCCTATATAGTGCAGTCTCAGATGGCACCCTATTCCCTATATAGTGCTCTCTCAGATGGCACCCTATTCAGATGGCACCCCTATATAGTGCAGTCTCAGATGGCACCCTATTCCCTATATAGTGCTCTATATAGTGCTCTCAGATGACACCATATTCCCTATATAGTGCTCTCTCAGATGGCACCCTATTCCCTATATAGTGCTCTCTCAGATGGCACCTTATTCCCTATATAGTGCTCTCTCAGATGGCACCCTATTCCCTATATAGTGCAGTCTCAGATGTCACCCTATTCCCTATATAGTGCTCTCTCAGATGGCACCCTATTCCCTATATAGTGCAGTCTCAGATGGCACCCTATTCCCTATATAGTGCTCTCTCAGATGACACCATATTCCCTATATAGTGCTCTCTCAGATGGCACCCTATTCCCTATATAGTGCAGTCTCAGATGGCACCCTATTCCCTATATAGTGCTCTCTCAGATGGCACCCTATTCCCTGGCACCCTATTCCCTATAGTGCTCTCTCAGATGGCACCCTATTCCCTATATAGTGCTCTCTCAGATGGCACCTTATTCCCTATACAGTGCTCTCTCAGATGGCACCCTATTCCCTATATAGTGCAGTCTCAGATGACACCATATTCCCTATATAGTGCTCTCTCAGATGGCACCCTATTCCCTATATAGTGCTCTCTCAGATGGCACCCTATTCCCTATATAGTGCTCTCTCAGATGGCACCTTATTCCCTATATAGTGCTCTCTCAGATGGCACCCTATTCCCTATATAGTGCAGTCTCAGATGACACCATATTCCCTATATAGTGCTCTCTCAGATGGCACCTTATTCCCTATAAAGTGCTCTCTCAGATGGCACCTTATTCCCTATAAAGTGCTCTCTCAGATGGCACCTTATTCCCTATAAAGTGCTCTCTCAGATGGCACCATATTCCCTATATAGTGCTCTCTCAGATGGCACCCTATTCCCTATATAGTGCTCTCTCAGATGGCACCTTATTCCCTATATAGTGCTCTCTCAGATGGCACCCTATTCCCTATATAGTGCAGTCTCAGATGGCACCCTATTCCCTATATAGTGCTCTCTCAGATGACACCATATTCCCTATATAGTGCTCTCTCAGATGGCACCCTATTCCCTATATAGTGCAGTCTCAGATGGCACCCTATTCCCTATATAGTGCTCTCTCAGATGGCACCCTATTCCCTATATAGTGCAGTCTCAGATGGCACCCTATTCCCTATATAGTGCTCTCTCAGATGACACCATATTCCCTATATAGTGCTCTCTCAGATGGCACCCTATTCCCTATATAGTGCATTCTCAGATGGCACCCTATTCCCTATATAGTGCTCTCTCAGATGGCACCCTATTCCCTATATAGTGCTCTCTCAGATGGCACCCTATTCCCTATATAGTGCTCTCTCAGATGGCACCTTATTCCCTATATAGTGCTCTCTCAGATGGCACCCTATTCCCTATATAGTGCAGTCTCAGATGACACCATATTCCCTATATAGTGCTCTCTCAGATGGCACCTTATTCCCTATATAGTGCTCTCTCAGATGGCACCTTATTCCCTATATAGTGCTCTCTCAGATGGCACCCTATTCCCTATATAGTGCAGTCTCAGATGGCACCTTATTCCCTATAAAGTGCTCTCTCAGATGGCACCTTATTCCCTATAAAGTGCTCTCTCAGATGGCACCTTCTTCCCTATAAAGTGCTCTCTCAGATGGCACCTTATTCCCTATATAGTGCTCTCTCAGATGGCACCCTATTCCCTATATAGTGCTCTCTCAGATGGCACCTTATTCCCTATATAGTGCTCTCTCAGATGGCACCTTATTCCCTATAAAGTGCTCTCTCAGATGGCACCTTATTCCCTATATAGTGCTCTCTCAGATGGCACCCTATTCCCTATATAGTGCTCTCTCAGATGGCACCTTATTCCCTATAAAGTGCTCTCTCAGATGGCACCTTATTCCCTATATAGTGCTCTCTCAGATGGCACCCTATTCCCTATATAGTGCTCTCTCAGATGGCACCTTATTCCCTATAAAGTGCTGTCTCAGATGGCACCTTATTCCCTATAAAGTGCTCTCTCAGATGGCACCTTATTCCCTATATAGTGCTCTCTCAGATGGCACCCTATTCCCTATATAGTGCTCTCTCAGATGGCACCTTATTCCCTATAAAGTGCTCTCTCAGATGGCACCATATTCCCTATATATGCTCTCTCAGATGGCACCTTATTCCCTATAAAGTGCTCTCTCAGATGGCACCCTATTCCCTATATAGTGCTCTCTCAGATGGCACCTTATTCCCTATAAAGTGCTCTCTCAGATGGCACCTTATTCCCTATAAAGTGCTCTCTCAGATGGCACCTTATTCCCTATAAAGTGCTCTCTCAGATGGCACCTTATTCCCTATAAAGTGCTCTCTCAGATGGCACCTTCTTCCCTATAAAGTGCTCTCTCAGATGGCATGCTATTCCCTATATAGTGCTCTCTCAGATGGCACCCTATTCCCTATTTAGTGCTCTCTCAGATGGCACCTTATTCCCTATATAGTGCTCTCTCAGATGGCACCCTATTCCCTATATAGTGCAGTCTCAGATGACACCATATTCCCTATATAGTGCTCTCTCAGATGGCACCTTATTCCCTATATAGTGCTCTCTCAGATGGCACCTTATTCCCTATATAGTGCTCTCTCAGATGGCACCCTATTCCCTATATAGTGCAGTCTCAGATGGCACCTTATTCCCTATAAAGTGCTCTCTCAGATGGCACCTTATTCCCTATAAAGTGCTCTCTCAGATGGCACCTTATTCCCTATAAAGTGCTCTCTCAGATGGCACCTTCTTCCCTATAAAGTGCTCTCTCAGATGGCACCTTATTCCCTATATAGTGCTCTCTCAGATGGCACCCTATTCCCTATATAGTGCTCTCTCAGATGGCACCTTATTCCCTATATAGTGCTCTCTCAGATGGCACCTTATTCCCTATAAAGTGCTCTCTCAGATGGCACCTTCTTCCCTATAAAGTGCTCTCTCAGATGGCACCTTATTCCCTATATAGTGCTCTCTCAGATGGCACCCTATTCCCTATATAGTGCTCTCTCAGATGGCACCTTATTCCCTATAAAGTGCTCTCTCAGATGGCACCTTATTCCCTATATAGTGCTCTCTCAGATGGCACCCTATTCCCTATATAGTGCTCTCTCAGATGGCACCTTATTCCCTATAAAGTGCTGTCTCAGATGGCACCTTATTCCCTATAAAGTGCTCTCTCAGATGGCACCTTATTCCCTATATAGTGCTCTCTCAGATGGCACCCTATTCCCTATATAGTGCTCTCTCAGATGGCACCTTATTCCCTATAAAGTGCTCTCTCAGATGGCACCATATTCCCTATATAGTGCTCTCTCAGATGGCACCTTATTCCCTATAAAGTGCTCTCTCAGATGGCACCCTATTCCCTATATAGTGCTCTCTCAGATGGCACCTTATTCCCTATAAAGTGCTCTCTCAGATGGCACCTTATTCCCTATAAAGTGCTCTCTCAGATGGCACCTTATTCCCTATAAAGTGCTCTCTCAGATGGCACCTTATTCCCTATAAAGTGCTCTCTCAGATGGCACCTTCTTCCCTATAAAGTGCTCTCTCAGATGGCATGCTATTCCCTATATAGTGCTCTCTCAGATGGCACCTTATTCCCTATATAGTGCACTACTTTTGACCAGAGTTCTAGGGTGACATTTGGGATGAAAGCCATAGAGAGTTCTAGATGCTAGGACATTCAGGACACCTGTTATGGGCTCACAGAACAGACTGAATAAAAGCATACTCCTATTGATACTGTTGCTACGGATACAAAAGCTACAGAGGCATGATACCCAAGCCCACCCAATCAGAGGCATGTTACCCAAAACCACCCAATCAGGGTTGGGTTCAATTGGAATTGAAGTAAGTCAATTCAGGAAGTGTTTTAAATGTACAATTCCAAAACTTTTACACCTTTTCAGTTTATTGAAATATTATCAAAAGTAGATGGCTTTTTTTTCAATTATTCAATAGGAATTTCAGTTTACTTCCTGAATTGACTGGCTTGAATTAAAATACACCAAATCTCTCATGGTCTCAGACTTACAGGGTCGAGTGTAGAGCAGCTGAGAGTTTGTCATGCTTTTTGGAGGCCAAACTACTATTACAATACATTTGCATTCGACAGGAAGTGTGCTGAGACTTTATCCAGTTTTTCCAGAGTTTGCAGGCCAAAGTCTTCGATACCCTGGCCATCCAGGAAACTATCAATGTTAAGCCTTGCATTAGGAATTTGAAAAGAAAACAAGAGGGCCAAAGATGGATTGTCAAAAGAAGAGAGCAAAAAAGAAAATGGAGAGACACAACAATAGAACTCCAACAATGACTGGCGGAACACCAGAACACCGGAACACCAGGAATGTTAGTCAGTGTTCCAGTGGGTTCCTCTGAGATCCTATCAGTTCTTCCTCCTCAGGATTCATCCTCTGTCTTGATGATGTGGAACAACGTGATGTTGAACAGAACCTGGTGTCCGTTGTTCCAGCCGTACAGAGCCCGGTCCCTGGCGTTGTAGCCCAACATGGACATGTGGAAGTACTGGTTATGGAAGGGGATGTCTGTGTACTCATAGCTGGATGTCTTGGTGGAGTACGAGTA
This sequence comes from Oncorhynchus nerka, assembly GCF_034236695.1. Lineage (NCBI taxonomy): Eukaryota > Metazoa > Chordata > Actinopteri > Salmoniformes > Salmonidae > Oncorhynchus > Oncorhynchus nerka. The sequence continues at coordinate 47,703,820 of NC_088424.1, read as the reverse complement.
GTAAACCTTAGCACCAGTCAGGTGAGAGTTGGTGATGTAGAGTGTTCCGCAGATCATAAAGGACTCCCCCGCGTTCCGTTTGGAATATTCCGTGTTCCATGTTCCGAGGATTTGTAGTGTCTCCGGGTTGAGCTGGCTGATGACGATGTTTCCGGCATTCTGATTGGTGGCATAGACGGCCCACAGACCCAGCTCGTCGGCCATGAGGTCTATGTCGGAGAAGCCTCCCCAGGTGTAAGGGTAGACGTTGTGGAAGCCGGCGTTCTCCAGGGCTCTCTGGGTCACAACGCGCCCAGTCTCGAAACAGTAACACACCACGATGTTGCTCTGGACCTTGTTGTAGTACAGAGAGCCGTTGTGCACCACGTGGTTAGTCCCGGCCCACTTGAACGGCAGGTTGTAGGTTCGAGACTCGACCCCGGAAACAAAGTCTGCTATGGACTTGTACTCTTTGACGATCTTGTTGTTGGTGTAGCTATCCATGTACCAGACCTGGGTTGGAACACAATACCATCATTAACAATTTAAAGGTCTAATTTAAAAATTTAAAACCTTTTATCTACAGGTAGAAAAACATAGCAGAAGAGGTAGAACGTTGCTACAAACTCTTTGGTGTAAAATGCTTTTTTGGCTGTCTAAAATGCTTTTTTGGCTGTCTGAAATGCTTTTTTTGGCTGTCTGAAATGCTTTTTTGGCTGTCTGAAATACTTTTTTGGCTGTCTGAAATGCTTTTTTGGCTGTCTGAAATGCCTTTCCATCACTGGATACAGCAGTAGATTATGATGTAGTTAGACCACTGGTGGCCTCCCCTCCTCTTGGAGAGTCACTGGGTTGTGGACGCTTTCGCTCCAGCCCTGCTCTAGCACACGCGGTTCTAGGTTCTGATGAGCAACTGACTAATAGAATGTCATGTCTATCAGTTCTACAGGAGGAAGATTGTTCACATTTGCTGTCGTCAAATACACATGTACCCTCATCTAACCCTTCCTCCCTCCCCTCATCCATCCATCCCTCATCCCTCCCCTCCCCTCATCCCTCCCTCCCTCCCGTCCCTCATCCATCCCTCTCCCTCCCTCCCTGCCCACATCCCTCCCTCCCTCCCCACATCCCTGCCTCCCATCATCCCTTACCCCATCCCTCCCTCTCCTCAACCCCCCCCCCTCAACCCTCCCTCCACCCCTCCCTCCCCTCATCCCTCCCTCCCCTCCCCTCACCCCCCCAACCCTCCCTCCACCCCTCCCTCCCCTCATCCCTCACTCCCCTCCCTCTCCTCAACCCCCCTCAACCCTCCCCTCCACCCCTCCCTCCCCTCATCCCTCACTCCCACTCCCACTCCCTCTCCTCACCCCCCTTCAATCCTCCCTCCACCCTCCTCCTCCCTCCCCCTCTCCTCACCCCCCCCTTCAACCCTCCCTCCACCCTCCTCCTCCCTCCCTCTCCTCACCCCTCCCCCCCTCCACCCTCCTCCTCCCTCCCTCTCCTCACCCTATTGTTTGTAGGGGAGGCCTGTGGATCTGTCATCCAGGCTCCAAACCGTGTCCCAGAGGTCTTCACCGTCTCCGGTCCAGCGATCTTCATCAGTTTACCACAGGCTGTTTACGCACACAACACAACACTCAGATAGATATATCCAGGCTGTTTACGCACACAACACAACACACACACAAAACACAACACACCCCCCACAGTACTCAGATAGATATATCCAGGCTGTTTACGCACACAACACAACACACACACACACACACACACACACACACACACACACACACACACACACACACACACACACACACACACAACACAACACAACACAACACAACACAACACCCCCCCACAGTACTCAGATAGATATATCCACCCCTGACTGTGTTAGCTCTTAATAGTTTATTAACTCTAACCAATGGAACAATCCACCCGGATCTGTTATTATGTTACTAGGACTGAGTCCCAAATGGTAGCCTAGTGGTTAGAGTGTTGGACTAGTAACCGCAAGGTTGCAAGTTCAAACCCCTGAGCTGACAAGGTACAAATCTGTCGTTCTGCCCCTGAACAAGGCAGTTAACCCACTGTTCCTAGGCTGTCATTGAAAATAATAATTAGTTCATAACTGACTTGCCAAGTTAAATAAAGGTAAAAAAATAAAAATGGCACCCTGTTTTTTTTCTTCCATATTGTCAGAATACTAGGCTTAGTTCTGTGATATTTTTTTGCAGAAAAGGTCGGAGGCCAGTTGCGTCCCGACTCGCCTAAGCCTGGGGCAGGAGGAAGGTTTGGTTTAGAAAAACATAGGGTAAGGGGAGGAGTCATAAACGCAAGGGGCGATAACCACACATTCCTCACTGGGCTTAAGGATTAGGGTATAAATGCTGGAATCTTTTTTGTTGACATCTTTTGGCTCGCTAGAAGAACCTGTTACCTGAAGAAGAAGATAGCTGTAGATTTGTAGCTTATATATACACACACACACACACACACACACACACACACACACACACACACACACACACACACACACACACACACACACACACACACACACACACACACACACACACGTTGATATTCATTTATATTGTTATTATCAAGTGTTAAAGTAAAGTTCTAGAAGGAATCCTCAAGGCTACCTTATTGATTAGAGTCTTTAAGTAGCCGTTAGAGTTTCATCAACAACTGAAGGACTGATCATCCTGAGGGGGGAGACAACAAAAAAACGCTTAATAGTTGTAGAGGTACGAGACCGTATCTTCTCGTAAATGCGGTACTTCTCTTATCTATTGTCATAGATTTAAAAAAAAATTGCATTGGTAGTCTAATGGGGAGTTAGAAAAGGATGCTGGAGGTATCTTATTGGTGATTTATTGCCTTGTCATACAACCGGTGGGTCTAACTCTGAATGCTGATTGGTTAAAAGATGTTCATAATTGCTTTAAAACCCTTTTTTTTTTCGTTTCTGGAATTTAGAATAAACGTGATTTATTGTTCTGAAACCCCGTGTCATCAAAGAGTCATACAGGTACGTGCCGTTTTACTCCAGGTTCCTAAATTGATTTGATTGATTGAGGATTTAAACCATCTGGTTAATATATCGATTGGGATCTGGAGTAAATGAAACCTGAGACTAGATTATAGTTACTAAGTGTATCGATCACGAGGAGGGGTGATTCTGGGTAGAGCCAAACAGGACAAAATGTACCCTTATAGTGTCTATGGCTCTGGACTAGATAACTGGGACAGTGCCGTATGGAACTAGAGTGAGGGAGCATAGACACTAGGCTATGAGGATAACCCACTTACTGAAAAATGCCCTCATCGTGGAGGTTGAGATGCAGTCCCTAGCTGACGCAGTCCCTAACTGATGCAGTTCCTAGCTGATGCAGTCCCTAACTGATGCAGTCCCTAGCTGACGCAGTCCCTAACTGATGCAGTCCCTAACTGATGCAGTCCCTAACTGACGCAGTCCCTAACTGACTCAGTCCCTAACTGACGCAGTCCCTAGCTGACGCAGTCCCTAACTGACGCAGTCCCTAGCTGACGCAGTCCCTAACTGACGCAGTCCCTAGCTGACGCAGTCCCTAGCTGACGCAGTCCCTAACTGACGCAGTCCCTAACTGACGCAGTCCCTAACTGACGCAGTCCCTAACTGACGCAGTCCCTAGCGGATGCAGACCCTAACTGATGCAGTCCCTAACTGATGCAGTCCCTAGCTGACGTAGTCCCTAGCTGACGCAGTCCCTAGCTGATGCAGTCCCTAGCGGATGCAGTCTCTAGCTGATGCAGTCCCTAGCTGACGTAGTCCCTAGCTGACGCAGTCCCTAGCTGATGCAGTCCCTAGCGGATGCAGTCCCTAACTGATGCAGTCCCTAGCTGACGTAGTCCCTAGCTGACGCAGTCCCTAGCTGATGCAGTCCCTAGCGGATGCAGTCCCTAACTGATGCAGTCCCTAGCTGACGTAGTCCCTAGCTGACGCAGAGCTGATGCAGTCCGGATGCAGTAGCTGACGCAGTCCCTAGCTGATGCAGTCCCTAGCGGATGCAGTCCCTAGCTGATGCAGTCCCTAGCGGATGCAGTCCCTAGCTGCGGATGCAGATGCTCTAGCTGATGCAGTCCTAGCTGATGCAGTCCCTAGCTGATGCAGTCATAATGGTATATGTCTATGATAAGTCCTGTATATTTCTATGGTATGTAGTGGTATATGTCTATGATAAGTGCTGTATATTTCTATGGTATGTAGTGGTATATGTCTATGATAAGTCCTGTATATGTCTATGATAAGTCCTGTATATTTCTATGATAAGTCCTGTATATGTCTATGATAAGTCCTGTATATTTCTATGGTATGTACTGGTATATGTCTATGATAAGTCCTGTATATTTCTATGGTATATAATGGTATATGTCTATGATAAGTCCTGTATATTTCTATGGTATGTAGTGTATATTTGTATAATACTGTATATTCATATGATATGTAACTGTATATTTCTATAATACTGTACATTCATATGGTTGAGCCCTTACTGCTGCTCGATCATCCTATTTTTCTAACTTAATTGAGGAAAATAAGAACAATCCGAAATTCCTTTTTGATACTGTCGCAAAGCTAACTAAAAAGCAGCATTCCCCAAGAGAGGATGACTTTCACTTTAGCAGTGATAAATTCATGAACTTCTTTGAGGAAAAGATTATGATTATTAGAAAGCAAATTACGGACTCCTCTTTAAACCTGCGTATTCCTCCAAACCTCAGTTGTCCTGAGTCTGCACAACTCTGCCAGGACCTAGGATCAAGAGAGACGCTCAAGTCTTTTAGTACTATATCTCTTGACACAATGATGAAAATAATCATGGCCTCTAAACCTTCAAGCTGCATACTGGACCCTATTCCAACTAAACTACTGAAAGAGCTGCTTCCTGTGCTTGGCCCTCCTATGTTGAACATAATAAACGGCTCTCTATCCACTGGATGTGTACCAAACTCACTAAAAGTGGCAGTAATAAAGCCTCTCTTGAAAAAGCCAAACCTTGACCCAGAAAATATAAAAAACTATCGGCCTATATCGAATCTTCCATTCCTCTCAAAAATTTTAGAGAAGGCTGTTGCGCAGCAACTCACTGCCTTCCTGAAGACAAACAATGTATACGAAATGCTTCAGTCTGGTTTTAGACCCCATCATAGCACTGAGACGGCACTTGTGAAGGTGGTAAATGACATTTTAATGGCAACGGACCGAGGCTATGCATCTGTCCTCGTGCTCCTAGACCTTAGTGCTGCTTTTGATACCATCGATCACCACATTCTTTTGGAGAGATTGGAAACCCAAATTGGTCTACACGGACATGTTCTGGCCTGGTTTAGATCTTATCTGTCGGAAAGATATCAGTTTGTCTCTGTGAATGGTTTGTCGGTGTTCCTCAAGGTTCTGTTTTAGGACCACTATTGTTTTCACTATATATTTTACCTCTTGGGGATGTTATTCGAAAACATAATGTAAACTTTCACTGCTATGCGGATGACACACAGCTGTACATTTCAATGAAACATGGTGAAGCCCCAAAATTGCCCTCGCTAGAAGCATGTGTTTCAGACATAAGGAAGTGGATGGCTGCAAACTTTCTACTATTAAACTCGGACAAAACAGAGATGCTTGTTCTAGGTCCCAAGAAACAAAGAGATCTTCTGTTGAATCTGACAATTAATCTTAATGGTTGTACAGTCGTCTCAAATAAAACTGTGAAGGACCTCGGCGTTACTCTGGACCCTGATCTCTCTTTTGAAGAACATATCAAGACCATTTCGAGGACAGCTTTTTTCCATCTACGTAACATTGCAAAAATCAGAAACTTTCTGTCCAAAAATGATGCAGAAAAATTAATCCATGCTTTTGTCACTTCTAGGTTAGACTACTGCAATGCTCTATTTTCCGGCTACCCGGATAAAGCACTAAATAAACTTCAGTTAGTGCTGAATACGGCTGCTAGAATCCTGACTAGAACCAAAAATTTGATCATATTACTCCAGTGCTAGCCTCTCTACACTGGCTTCCTGTCAAAGCAAGGGCTGATTTCAAGGTTTTACTGCTAACCTACAAAGCATTACATGGGCTTGCTCCTACCTATCTCTCTGATTTGGTCCTGCCGTACATACCTACACGTACGCTACGGTCACAAGACGCAGGCCTCCTAATTGTCCCTAGAATTTCTAAGCAAACAGCTGGAGGCAGGGCTTTCTCCTATAGAGCTCCATTTTTATGGAACGGTCTGCCTACCCATGTCAGAGACGCAAACTCGGTCTCAACCTTTAAGTCTTTACTGAAGACTCATCTCTTCAGTGGGTCATATGATTGAGTGTAGTCTGGCCCAGGAGTGGGAAGGTGAACGGAAAGGCTCTGGAGCAACGAACCGCCCTTGCTGTCTCTGCCTGGCCGATTCCCCTCTTTCCACTGGGATTCTCTGCCTCTACCCTGTTACGGGGCTGAGTCACTGGCTTACTGGGGCTCTCTCATGCCGTCCCTGGGGGGGTGCGTCACCTGGGTGGGTTGATTCACTGTTGTGGTCGGCCTGTCTGGGTTGGCGCCCCCCCTTGGGTTGAGCTGTGGCGGAGATCTTTGTGGGCTATACTCGGCCTTGTCTCAGGATGGTAAGTTGGTGGTTGAAGATATCCCTCTAGTGGTGTGGGGGCTGTGCTTTGGCAAAGTGGGTGGGGTTATATCCTTCCTGTTTGGCCCTGTCCGGGGTGTCCTCGGATGGGGCCACAGTGTCTCCTGACCCCTCCTGTCTCAGCCTCCAGTATTTATGCTGCATTAGTTTATGTGTCGGGGGCTAGGGTCAGTTTGTTATATCTGGAGTACTTCTCCTGTCCTATTCGGTGTCCTGTGTGAATCTAAGTGTGCGTTCTCTAATTCTCTCCTTCTCTCTTTCTTTCTCTCTCTCGGAGGACCTGAGCCCTAGGACCATGCCCCAGGACTACCTGACATGATGACTCCTTGCTGTCCCCAGTCCACCTGGCCATGCTGCTGCTCCAGTTTCAACTGGCCTGGGCCCTAGGACCATGTCCCAGGACTACCTGACATGATGACTCCTTGCTGTCCCCAGTCCACCTGGCCATGCTGCTGCTCCAGTTTCAACTGTTCTGCCTTACTATTATTCAACCATGCTGGTCATTTATGAACATTTGAACATCTTGGCCACGTTCTGTTATAATCTCCACCCGGCACAGCCAGAAGAGGACTGGCCACCCCACATATGCTCTCTCTAATTCTCTCTTTCTTTCTCTCTCTCGGAGGACCTGAGCCCTAGGACCGTGCCCCAGGACTACCTGACATGATGACTCCTTGCTGTCCCCAGTCCACCTGACTGTGCTGCTGCTCCAGTTTCAACTGTTCTGCCTTATTATTATTCGACCATGCTGGTCATTTATGAACATTTGAACATCTTGGTCATGTTCTGTTATAATCTCTACCCGGCACAGCCAGAAGAGGACTGGCCACCCCACATAGCCTGGTTCCTCTCTAGGTTTCTTCCTAGGTTTTGGCCTTTCTAGGGAGTTTTTCCTAGCCACCGTGCTTTTACACCTGCATTGTTTGCTGTTTGGGGTTTTAGGCTGGGTTTCTGTACAGCACTTTGAGATATCAGCTGATGTACGAAGGGCTATATAAATAAAATTTGATTTGATTTGATTTGATATGGTTATGGGCACAAGGGTGCATGTCTGTGTGTAATTCCCTGAGTTTGCTCCTCTCCGGTTCCTGCCTGTGTGTATATACAGTATGTACATAGTACCTCAACTACCACAACCCCATGGACATTGACTTGGGTTCTTGGCCTTGTATACAGCCTCGTTATTTAAAAAAAATGTTTTATTGTGTTATTATTTCCTTTTTTTTTAAATTGAGCAAATGTTTCTTACTTTTTAGCATCGTTGGGAAATGGCTCCCCAGTAAGCGTTTAGCGGTAAAGTAATGTCTACACCTGTTGTAATTTGGCGCATGTGACAAATAACATTTGATTCGATTTGTGTGTGTGTGAGTGTGCCTAAATGCATCTGTATGTGACTCACTGAGTCTGCTCCTGCAGTTGCGTAGCCTGCCCTCCAGACTCAGGACCCTCTGTTGTAGTTCCTCAGAGTCGTAGGCTCCTATCTCCTCCTGGATGCCTGTGAGCACCATGGACAGGTTCCTGATCTCCTGTTTAAACTGGACGATGAGCTGGGCATCTGTCTTGTACTGTTCCAACACCGGGATCAGAGGCTGTAGGGTCTCCATCTTACCCTTCAACTCCTGGAGGAGAGGAGGATACACAGGGTTTGGTTTGATTCAGTTCAGTTCGATTGGTTTCGATTTAATGACATTTTTGTTTCAAGACGTTATAATGTTCTTCCTAAAGATGTTATAATAACGTAGCCTGGAGTCAGGTAGCCTGGAGTCAGGTAGCCTCATTGGGACAGTAACCGTGTCACACCCTGATCTGTTTCACCTGTCTTTGTGATTGTCTCATTATCCCCTGTGTATTTATACCTGTGTTCTCGGTTTGTCTGTTGCCAGCTCGTTTTTTCCGTAGAACCTACCAGCGTTTGTTTCCCTGCTCCTGCCTGTTTCTTGCTCCTGTTTTCTAGTCTTTCAAGGTTTTGACCCCTGCCTGCCCTGACCCTGAGACTACCTGTTGTTCTGGACCCTCATACCCTCCCTGGATTACTGACCCCTGCCTGCCCTGACCATGACCCTGAGACTGACCCTGACCCTGAGACTGACCCTGACCCTGAGACTGCCTGCCATTCTGTACCTTACACCACCTGTCTGTATCATTGACCCCTGCCTGCCCTGACCCTGACCCTGAGACTGAGACTGCCTGCCATTCTGTACCTTACCCCACCTGTCTGTATCATTGACCCTTGCCTGCCCTGACCCTGACCCTGAGACTGCCTGTTGTTCTGGACCCTTACACCCTGTCTGTATCATTGACCCCTGCCTGCCCCGACCCTGACCCTGAGACTGCCTGCCATTCTGTACCTTACCCCACCTGTCTGTATCATTGACCCCTGCCTGCCCTGACCCTGACCCTGAGACTGAGACTGCCTGCCATTCTGTACCTTACCCCACCTGTCTGTATCATTGACCCTTGCCTGCCCTGACCCTGAGACTGCCTGTTTTCTGGACCCTTACACCCTGTCTGTATCATTGACCCCTGCCTGCCCCGACCCTGACCCTGAGACTGCCTGCCATTCTGTACCTTACCCCACCTGTCTGTATCATTGACCCCTGCCTGCCCTGACCCTGACCCTGAGACTGAGACTGCCATTCTGTACCTTACCCCATGTCTGGATCATTGACCCTTGCCTGCCCTACCCCACCTGTACACCCTGTCTGGATCATTGACCCCTGCCCCGACCCTGACCCTGACCCTTACACCCTGTCTGGATCATTGACCCCTGCCTGACCCTGACCCTGACCCTTACACCCTGTCTGGATCATTGACCCCTGCCTACCCTGACCCTGACCCTTACACCCTGTCTGATCATTGACCCCTGCCTCCCTGACCCTGACACCCTGTCTGGATCATTGACCCCTGCCTGCCCTGACCCTGACCCTTACACCCTGTCTGGATCATTGACCCCTGCCTGCCCTGACCCTGACCCTTACACCCTGTCTGGATCATTGACCCCTGCCTGCCCTGACCCTGACCCTACACCCTGTCTTACACCCCCCTGCCCTCTGACCCTTACACCCTGTCTGGATCATTGACCCCTGCCTACCCTGACCCTGCCCCTTACACCCTGTCTGGATCATTGACCCCTGCCTACCCTGACCCTGACCCTTACACCCTGTCTGGATCATTGACCCCTGCCTACCCTGACTCTGACCCTTACACCCTGTCTGGATCATTGACCCCTGCCTGCCCTGACCCTGACCCTTACACCCTGTCTGGATCATTGACCCCTGCCTACCCTGACCCTGACCCTTACACCCTGTCTGGATCATTGACCCCTGCCTGCCCTGACCCTGACCCTTACACCCTGGATCATTCTGGATCATTGACCCCTGCCTGCCCTGACCCTGACCCTTACACCCTGTCTGGATCACCCTGACCCTTACACCCTGTCTGGATCATTGACCCCTGCCTGCCCTGACCCTGACACCCTGTCTGGATCATTGACCCCTGCCTGCCCTGACCCTGACCCTTACACCCTGTCTGGATCATTGACCCCTGCCTACCCTGACCCTGACCCTTACACCCTGTCTGGATCATTGACCCCTGCCTGCCCTGACCCTGACCCTTACACCCTGTCTGGAACATTGACCCCTGCCTACCCTGACCCTGACCCTTACACCCTGTCTGTATCATTGACCCCTGCCTGCCCTGACCCTGACCCTTACACCCTGTCTGGATCATTGACACCTGCCTACCCTGACCCTGACCCTTACACCCTGTCTGATGTACTGACTGCACGATCATTGACCCCTGCCTACCCTGACCCTGACCCTTACACCCTGTCTGGATCATTGACCCCTGCCTACCCTGACCCTTACACCCTGTCTGGATCATTGACCCCTGCCTACCCTGACCCTGACCCTTACACCCTGTCTGGATCATTGACCCCTGCCTACCCTGACCCTGACCCTTACACCCTGTCTGGATCATTGACCCCTGCCTACCCTGACCCTGACCCTTACACCCTGTCTGGATCATTGACCCCTGCCTACCCTGACCCTGACCCTTACACCCTGTCTAGATCATTGACCCCTGGCTGCCCTGACCTGTCGTTTTCCTGCCCCTGTTTAAGGAATAAACGTTTGTTTCTGCAACTGGGTCACACCTTAAACGTGATAAACCCGACTAGGTGAAAAATCTGTCTGTGTCCCCGAGCAAGGCGCTTAACCCTAATAGTTTGTGGTAGTCGTTCTGGATAAGAGTGTCTGCTAAATTCCTATAATGTAATGCTCTGGTTAAAGACCTTATAATAAGGTCATGTTCTGCTTAAAGCGAGGTCAGAACAACCAGAAACAAATCTGTATTTTTCACACCTGGAAGTTTCTGTTGACCTGTGTCTTCCCGTCGGCCTCTACCTGTCTGAACTTTGACCTTAGCCCTTTGAACTGGCCCTCCATCCTCATGATGTACTGGAAGTCTCTCTGAGTCCGCAGGTTCAGTACCTCAATGGACTGGGACATGTTCTGGACCTACGGGACAAGAATGGAAGACCATGGTTAGTCGGCACCATAGGAGAGGAAGAGGAGCATGATTATTCTGTCCCCCGTCCCCCCCAAACACCAGATGAAGCACCACTGTTAACTTTTTCTATCAAGGGAACACTATTTATAATATATTATATATAATATATATATATATTATATATAATAATATATTTATAATGAGCTTTACATGAAGAAAACCAGACCTCTCTGAAATAAGAAATTAATGGCCCTCCGTTCAGCAAAATATATTTTACCTAAACTCCCATTGAACACTTAAAAAAACAAACCGTGAGCCCCTCCTATACCCAAAATAAAAAAGTTTTTAAAAACTGCATAGAGGATAACATGTCTACCGTTTACCCTCACTTCTTGGACAGAGCAGAGCCTTAGAAATGCCGTTTTAGAAACTGTTGTTCGTCCTGTACTCATTGCAAGGCCCCAAAAAATTATAAATTATAAATTAAATTATATTATTTTTTTATATAGGGCTGCGGGCCGGAAGGTTCTGGTGGTTCTGTTCAGACCACCGTGGACAAGAGTAGGGGTGGAAATATCTACTTTATAGTAAAAACATTGCATGAATCTATCATCGTATTTGCAGGTCCGAAAATTTATTTTATTTGATCATTTCATGCAATTCTACTGGATTTTAGCTGGAATATTGTTTTTATTCCCCACAAATTAACAAAATTACAGGCTAGAGTAGGTCTAACTTTTCACCCCAGACAGAGTAGTCTGTCTAAGTCCTGTACCTTCTCCAGTAGCTGACGGAGCTGTCCCTCCTTGGCGTCTCTGGAGCAGAGGTTCTGTTCAGGAGCCACCACTGTACAGATACACCTCCCCTCTGCATCCTGGGCCGAGCTGTACACCTTCCAACCATCCTTCGGCCTGACTGTCTACACGCACACACACATGCACGCGCACACATGCACACGCACACACACATGCATGCGCACACACGCACACGCGCACACGCACACGCGCACGCACACGCACACACACGCACACATGCACACACGCACACGCACACACGCACGCACACGTACGCGCGCACACACACACGCACACATGCACACATGCACACACACACACACACGCACATGCGCACGCACACGTACGCGCACACGCACACGCACACGCGCACACACACACACAATATGTATGGTCAGCAGGTGACCACCTGACCTGTCAGGCGAGCGGTCAGGTAACATGGGGGCCATCTTGGATAGGTAATTTGACACTTTGGCCTCATACCAAACACTTAAAAGACACACCCACTCCCCTCAGCCCTCAAATGAAGTGGACACTTCTGACGTATCATGACTTCTGACGAGTTGACACTTGCAAGGCAAAGTGAAGAATGAATGCATTTGAAATGTGTCGCTCGTTCGTCCCACGGTTGTGTTTTCAGTCATCGTGGAACCACCGGTAGCTGTTGCGTGTGTTTTATATGGCCTACAGTCAATTATGACTGCATTTCATATCTTGGCTGTAAGACAAAACGCATCCGCAGACATCGAACGTTAGCCATCCGACTATATCAGGTCAATCGGAAATGACGTCAGGGAAAGCTGTGTGCAAGCGAACGTTTTCAAAAGATACTTTTATGATACGTGTTTGAGTCGTCATGTTCATTATTAGCACAATTTATCATTTATTTAAAAATCTTTTTTTATTTTTTTTTACTTTCACTTGTATCTTGACTAAAATGTTGGTTTTAAGTTTTGGCAGAAGGTACGATCATCGAGAATTGAATTATGGGTGTTGTTTCAGGCCCCCCGGAATGAAAATCATTTTACACTCGCAAACTCGATCAAAAACCTGAGGGCTGAGGGGGTGACGTTGCCAACTTCCCTTGCTTGGCTAATCATTTGGACCAACGACAAAGATGGCAGCTGGGATTCCCCTAAAGGCATAAGGCGAAGGGTAAATGGAGGAGGGGGAGTCTTTTGTGTGTTTGAAACGCAGCCTTTGACAGTGAATTTGTTATTGAATGTGGGATAATCCGCAACAGTCTCTGATGGATATTCCTCCTAACATTAAATACCTGATGCAAGAGTCCAATCATGTAGCCATCGGACAAACAGACACACAGTATCTATGCGGTTATGGTTATGTCTAAGATGATTTTTTAGGGTTATGTCTAAGATGATTTTTTAGGGTTATGTCATTCAGAATAAATGGAGATTAGCAGACATTCAGATTGAATGGAGATTAAAGGACATTCAGATTGAATGGAGATGAGCAGACATTCAGATTTAATGGAGATGAGCAGACATTCAGATTGAATGGAGATGAGCAGACATTCAGATTGAATGGAGATGAGCAGACATTCAGATTGAATGGAGATGAGCAGACATTCAGATTGAATGGAGATGAGCAGACATTCAGATTTAATGGAGATGAGCAGACATTCAGATTGAATGGAGATGAGCAGACATTCAGATTTAATGGAGATGAGCAGACATTCAGATTGAATGGAGATGAGCAGACATTCAGATTGAATGGAGATGAGCTGACATTCAGATTGAATGGAGATGAGCAGACATTCAGATTTAATGGAGATGAGCGGAAAATAGAGGATAGAACAAATACTGTCTCTGAAACAGTCAGTTCATTGCGAAGCCGCTTCAGTCATTCAGGACGATTAAATTGGGAGTGAAAAAAGTAAGTTATTCTGGTATTGTGTAGCAGGTGGTGAAATCTGGATCTCTTCTCAATAAGTTATTTTCAGTGTGGTTTATAAAGCTCAATCGGAGGCTAGATCCTCAAGTCTCTATGGATGAATTGAATCTAGTTGAAAACAGTTTATTGATCGATAGAGGAAGAGGAGGAATTGGGTACGTCACCAAAATGGTATCCCTTCCTCCTTGTGTGGTACATACATCCTGCTGACACATCTCTCCTCATCCCTTCACATTCCCATGCAGCTGTACCAGATCCACGCCGGATGGCCTGACATGCTGCCACTCCTCTACACCCTCCATGACAATGCTTTTTGTTCTGATGGATAGACAGTTCTGCTCATAAATGACAAACGACCAGAGTTCCAGTCCGGAGAATAAGAATGGAACACTTAACGAGTCTAAAGATCCGAATGACTCTAATGATTCCATCTCTGTGTTCTATTCATTCTAGTTCTATGGTTCTGCTCTGTCACGTTGCCCGGCAGCAGCTGTTCTGTACTGTTCCTCTGACTTCAGCAACAGTTGAGTTTATTTAGACTCTGAGACCCAGGATGCTAATCTGCCCTGCCACTGGCCTCGACTGCCTGTCTGTGTGCCATGAATAATCACACAACATTAATTCACTACAGAAGTTTCAATTACCCCAAATTACCCCTAACCCGTCAGGGACAAGAGAGTCAAAGACCGACACACAGGCTGCATCCCAAATGCCACCTTGTTCACTTTCTGGTGCACTACGTTTGATCAGGACACATAGGGCACTACACACTATATAGGGAATAGGGTGGGTAGGTTACCAGACAGCCAGACAGTGGGTAGGTCAACAGACAGCCAGACAGTGGGTAGGTTAACAGACAGCCAGACAGCCAGACAGTGGGTAGGTTAACAGACAGCCAGACAGTGGGTAGGTCAACAGACAACCAGACAGTGGGTAGGTTAACAGACAGTCAGAAAGCCAGACAGTGGGTAGGTTAACAGACAGTCAGACAGCCAGACAGTGGGTAGGTTAACAGACAGCCAGACAGTGGGTAGGTCAACAGACAACCAGACAGTGGGTAGGTTAACAGACAGTCAGACAGCCAGACAGTGGGTAGGATAACAGACAGCCAGACAGTGGGTAGGTTAACAGACAGCCAGACAGCCAGACAGTGGGTAGGTTAACAGACAGCCAGACAGTGGGTAGGTTAACAGACAGCCAGACAGTGGGTAGGTTAACAGACAGTCAGACAGCCAGATAGTGGGTAGGTTAACAGACAGCCAGACAGTGGGTATGTTAACAGACAGCCAGACAGTGGGTAGGTTAACAGACAGCCAGACAGCCAGGCAGTGGGTAGGTTAACAGACAGCCAGACAGTGGGTAGGATAACAGTCAGCCAGACAGCCAGACAGTGGGTAGGTTAACAGACAGCCAGACAGTGGGTAGGTTAACAGACAGCCAGACAGCCAGACAGTGGGTAGGTTAACAGACAGCCAGACAGTGGGTAGGTTAACAGACAGCCAGACAGTGGGTAGGTTAACAGACAGCCAGACAGCCAGACAGTGGGTAGGTTAACAGACAGCCAGACAGTGGGTAGGTTAACAGACAGCCAGGCAGTCGGTAGGTTAACAGACAGCCAGACAGTGGGTAGGTCAACAGACAGCCAGACAGTGGGTAGGTTAACAGACAGTCAGACAGCCAGACAGTGGGTAGGTTAACAGACAGCCAGACAGTGGGTAGGTTAACAGACAGCCAGACAGTGGGTAGGTTAACAGACAGCCAGACAGTGGGTAGGTTAACAGACAGCCAGACAGTGGGTATGTTAACAGACAGCCAGACAGTGGGTAGGTTAACAGACAGCCAGACAGCCAGACAGTGGGTAGGTTAACAGACAGCCAGACAGTGGGTAGGTTAACAGACAGCCAGACAGTGGGTAGGTTAACAGACAGCCAGACAGTGGGTAGGTTAACAGACAGCCAGACAGTGGGTAGGTCAACAGACAGCCAGACAGCCAGACAGTGGGTAGGTTAACAGACAGCCAGACAGTGGGTAGGTTAACAGACAGCCAGACAGCCAGACAGTGGGTAGGTTAACAGACAGCCAGACAGTGGGTAGGTTAACAGACAGCCAGATAGCCAGACAGTGGGTAGGTTAACAGACAGCCAGACAGTGGGTAGGTTAACAGACAGCCAGACAGTGGGTAGGTTAACAGACAGCCAGACAGCCAGACAGTGGGTAGGTTAACAGACAGCCAGACAGCCAGACAGTGGGTAGGTTAACAGACAGCCAGACAGTGGGTAGGTTAAC
Source organism: Oncorhynchus nerka (assembly GCF_034236695.1). Taxonomy (NCBI): domain Eukaryota; kingdom Metazoa; phylum Chordata; class Actinopteri; order Salmoniformes; family Salmonidae; genus Oncorhynchus; species Oncorhynchus nerka. Next base: position 47,687,658 of record NC_088424.1, on the reverse strand, counting down.
AGACAGCCAGATAGCCAGACAGTGGGTAGGTCAACAGACAGCCAGACAGTGGGTAGGTTAACAGACAGCCAGACAGCCAGACAGCCAGACAATGGGTAGGTTAACAGACAGCCAGACAGTGGGTAGGTCAACAGACAGCCAGACAGCCAGACAGCCAGACAGTGGGTAGGATAACAGACAGCCAGACAGTGGGTAGGTTAACAGACAGCCAGACAGCCAGACAGTGGGTAGGTTAACAGA
>NC_088424.1:47679918-47682418 GCF_034236695.1 Oncorhynchus nerka | reverse complement strand
ATCAACTACATCACCCCTGCCCAGTCCAACATCAACTACATCACCCCTGCCCAGTCCCACATCAACAACTACATCACCCCTACAACACATCACTGCCCAGTCCACATCCCTGCCCAGTCCAACATCAACTACATCACCCCTGCCCAGTCCCACATCAACTACATCACCCCTGCCCAGTCCCACATCAACTACATCACCCCTACCCAGTCCAACATCAACTACATCACCCCTGCCCAGTCTAACATCAACTACATCACCCCTACCCAGTCCAACATCAACTACATCACCCCTGCCCAGTCCCATCATCAACATCAACTACATCACCCCTGCCCAGTCCCACATCAACTACATCACCCCTGCCCAGTCCAACATCAACTACATCACCCCTACCCAGTCCAACATCAACTACATCACCCCTGCCCAGTCCAACATCAACTACATCACCCCTGCCCAGTCCAACATCAACTACATCACCCCTACCCAGTCCAACATCAACTACATCACCCCTGCCCAGTCCAACATCAACTACATCACCCCTGCCCAGTCCAACATCAACTACATCACCCCTGCCCAGTCCAACATCAACTACATCACCCCTGCCCAGTTAAACATCAACAACATCACCCCTGCCCAGACATCAACATCAACTACATCACCCCTGCCCAGTCCAACATCAACTACATCACCCCTGCCCAGTTAAACATCAACTACATCACATCCCTGCCCAGTCCAACATCAACTACATCACCCCTGCCCAGTCCAACATCAACTACATCACCCCTGCCCAGTCCAACATCAACTACATCACCCCTGCCCAGTCCAACATCAACTACATCACCCCTGCCCAGTCCAACATCAACTACATCATCCCCTGCCCAGTCCAACATCAACTACATCACCCCTGCCCAATCCAACATCAACTACATCACCCCTGCCCAGTCCAACATCAACTACATCACCCCTGCCCAGTCCAACATCAACTACATCACCCCTGCCCAGTCCAACATCAACTACATCACCCCTGCCCAGTCCAACATCAACTACATCACCCCTGCCCAGTCCAACATCAACTACATCACCCCTGCCCAGTCCAACATCAACTACATCACCCCTGCCCAGTCCAACATCAACTACATCACCCCAGCATCAACTACATCACCCTGCCCAGTCCAACATCAACTACATCACCCTGCCCAGTCCAACATCAACTACATCACCCCTGCCCAGTCTAACATCAACTACATCACCCCTGCCCAGTCCAACATCAACTACATCACCCCTGCCCAGTCCCACATCACACAACCATCAACTAAGAGCGTCTGCTAAATGACTTAAATGTAAATGTAAATGTACATCACCCCTGCCCAGACCAGCACATATCAATCCAACACCACACATTTTAATACGAACTTCAAATCCCATCAGTCCATCTATCTAAAAGTATAGTAATGCAGTTGTTTTAATCTAATCTCTGAAGTACATCGCCGGTGTCTTGCAGATGTAAAGGGCAGTCAGTGGAACTCAACTCACCACAGAAGGGTAATAGTAGCCGAACAGCAGTAGAAACAGCAGAGGATTCAGCACCACGGACAGCGCTCTCATTCTGCCCCGCGAACCGGTCACCCTTGTCCTCTCTCCCTGTATTCTGCCCCGCGAACCGGTCACCCTTGTCCTCTCTCTATCTGTTTCAACACGTTACTCAGTCAGTGTGGAGAATATGGCTTGAGGTTCTGCAGGTTAAAATAACGCTAAAATGCCTGTGGTTGTTTGTTTAAATATCAAGACTCCAGATAAAAAAGAGATCCGTGCCGGACGAGTCATCACATTCATCACCGCTCTGTACGCGCAAGCCATGTGGGCACCACACCACCAGCTGCTCGTGACTGAGTGTGAGGTGGGGAAAGTATGTGGCATCGGGACCAGAACGAGGGGGTGAAACCATCAGTGATGTACCGGGACCCGCAGAGCGGACATGACGTCATTTAGAGACACTCGCCTCGTCGGGCCGTTCACAGAACATTTGCAATCTGAATTTGAACACCCAGCAGTGTTAAAATGTAACACATGATATCATCTCAAATAGTGTTAAATTAACACTATACAAAGTGTTGATAAACTAACCGTTTCCGAGTGATATGTCTCTAACACAACGAGTGTTGCAAATTCCAACTTAAATTAACACTTTATTAGTGTTAGGGAATTAACACCTGTGGTGTTCCAGTAACTCGTTTTGGGTGTTGTTGTAGCATTGTAAGGTGTAAAGCCTAAATTTGCATATTTATTTCCCAGGGTACCTTTCGAGTGATTTTTTGAGTTACCAACTGTGTTTGCTAGTGAATCAAATCAATATTTGATCATACACATGTAATTATTTTATGATAATGACATTACTTTGTTTCACAATACCATACTCCATTCAGCCTAGTTTTACCCTAACACAGGAATCTGAAACTTCTGGTTTGCAGGCCACATCAGCAAGTCACATTATGCCGGCTTGTCA
>NC_088424.1:47664918-47674918 GCF_034236695.1 Oncorhynchus nerka | reverse complement strand
GTATCTGAAACGAACCACCTACGATTCCCCACAAAGTGCTGTACAGAAAACCCCTTACCTAACTCCCCAAACAGGAAGTAAGGCAGATGTATCTGAAACAAACCACCTACGATTCCCCACAATGGCTTCTTGTCATCCAGAATCACAACAACATGGGCACTTCGGTCCCATTGAAGTTTACGCATCGTTTCCCCCCCCTGACTTTGTCAGCTAACCCCTCTATAAAGACCCATCACACCATAGTTCAGCCTAGTCTGACAAAGATTAGGATTTAGGATTATTTGATCTTTTGCGGAAGGGGAAAATCATCTGTCAAAATAAAGCAACGTGGAATCATCCCAATCCCTCTAGAGAACTCTCTAGAACAATACAGAGGGTCAAGTCAACGCTTTAGTTCAGAATCCAGTTTTAATATGAATCAACCATCAAAAGCACATGAAAACACTTCCTCATTACTGTTACAGGAAAACACTTCCTCATTACTGTTACAGAAACGGTCTAATTTATTTGGCGTCATTCACAAACTGTTAGGAAATAGACGAGAAGTTAGAATTCCACCAGCCCAAATATATTAACTCAATTGTACAAATCAAGGTATATACAGGGTTTCTTATCGATCCTACAGCATCTCAACATTAATGTACATAGAGCGATTGAGGTATACCATTCTGTGGGATGAAAATCTATCTGGCATAGGAAGCTTGTCGAGTGCAATATGTAAAACTGGCTTTGTGGACATTTTCACATTACTCATTTTTAAATGACTCTGCAATCTTACATTTCCTGATTTAGTGGGCACAAATAATCAAAACCAGGAAGTAAATAGTTGAAAACAATAACACAAGTCAGTTATAATACACAATGGTTTAAGGTGGTTGTAGTCCAGTTTAGGGTTTAGTAACCCTTACTGTACATAACCCTTACTGTATATAGGCCTACTATGTACATAATCTTTTACTGTAGACTATAGTCTTGGAAGGGGAGAATAATGTTGTAAGTGCTTTATAATGGTCAATATTTACAAAGGAGATTCTTCATAATTATTTGTATTGCTGATATTACACTGTATCCCAAACACAACAACCTAGTATTACTTACCCATTCGTTTCTCAACAGATATTTAACACAAACAAATATATTTATTGCAAATTTATTTTCTATATAGTTTAAAACCAACATTTATTAAAACATTAATATTAAGAGCTTTGGTACACATGCAAGTTTCTTTTTTTGAAGAGTGGATTCAGAAAGAGAACAGTATTGTACAAAATAAAAATAATAATAATTACAGTTTTTTGCAAAATTCACTTTTTTTTTGTAGCACCTTTGGTGTTCTGTGTTCCGCACAAAAGCACCTCTGTGGTTGTATCTGGAGCAACACTGGAGACAGGGACGCTGGGCTAGGGGAGGGACGAGGAGACTGGAGCTACCAGACAGGGAGGCTGGGCTGGGGGAGGGACGAGGAGACTGGAGCTACCAGACAGGGAGGCTGGGCTGGGGGAGGGACGAGGAGACTGGAGCTACCAGACAGGGAGGCTGGGCTGGGGGAGGGACGAGGAGACTGGAGCTACCAGACAGGAGGCTGGGCTGGGGAGGGACGAGGAGACTGGAGCTACCAGACAGGGAGGCTGGGCTAGGGGAGGGACGAGGAGACTGGAGCTACCAGACAGGGAGGCTGGGCTAGGGGAGGGACGAGGAGACTGGAGCTACCAGACAGGGAGGCTGGGCTAGGGGAGGGACGAGGAGACTGGAGCTACCAGACAGGGAGGCTGGGCTGGGGAGGGACGAGGAGACTGGAGCTACCAGACAGGGAGGCTGGGCTGGGGGAGGGACGAGGAGACTGGAGCTACCAGACAGGGAGGCTGGGCTGGGGGAGGGATGAGGAGACTGGAGCTACCAGACAGGGAGGCTGGGCTGGGGGAGGGACGAGGAGACTGGAGCTACCAGACAGGGAGGCTGGGCTGGGGAGGGACGAGGAGACTGGAGCTACCAGACAGGGAGGCTGGGCTGGGGGAGGGACGAGGAGACTGGAGCTACCAGACAGGGAGGCTGGGCTGGGGGAGGGACGAGGAGACTGGAGCTACCAGACAGGAGGCTGGGCTGGGGGAGGGACGAGGAGAGACTGGAGCAGGGAGGCTGGGCTGGGGAGGGACGAGGAGACTGGAGCTACCAGACAGGAGGGGGCTGGGGGAGGGACGAGGAGACTGGAGCTACCAGACAGGGAGGCTGGGCTGGGGGAGGGACGAGGAGACTGGAGCTACCAGACAGGGAGGCTGGGCTGGGGAGGACGAGGAGACTGGAGCTACCAGACAGGGAGGCTGGGCTGGGGAGGGACGAGGAGACTGGAGCTACCAGACAGGGAGGCTGGGCTGGGGGAGGGACGAGGAGACTGGAGCTACCAGACAGGGAGGCTGGGCTGGGGAGGGACGAGGAGACTGGAGCTACCAGACAGGGAGGCTGGGCTGGGGGAGGACGAGGAGACTGGAGCTACCAGACAGGGAGGCTGGGCTGGGGGAGGGACGAGGAGACTGGAGCTACCAGACAGGAGGCTGGGCTGGGGAGGGACGAGGAGACTGGAGCTACCAGACAGGGAGGCTGGGCTGGGGGAGGGACGAGGAGACTGGAGCTACCAGACAGGGAGGCTGGGCTGGGGAGGGACGAGGAGACTGGAGCTACCAGACAGGGAGGCTGGGCTGGGGGAGGGACGAGGAGACTGGAGCTACCAGACAGGGAGGCTGGGCTGGGGAGGGGTGAGGAGACTGGAGCTACCAGACAGGGAGGCTGGGCTGGGGAGGGATGAGGAGACTGGAGCTACCAGACAGGGAGGCTGGGCTGGGGGAGGGACGAGGAGACTGGAGCTACCAGACAGGGAGGCTGGGCTGGGGAGGGGACGAGGAGACTGGAGCTACCAGACAGGGAGGCTGGGCTGGGGGAGGGACGAGGAGACTGGAGCTACCAGACAGGGAGGCTGGGCTGGGGAGGGACGAGGAGACTGGAGCTACCAGACAGGGAGGCTGGGCTGGGGGAGGGACGAGGAGACTGGAGCTACCAGACAGGGAGGCTGGGCTGGGGGAGGGACGAGGAGACTGGAGCTACCAGACAGGAGGCTGGGCTGGGGGAGGGACGAGGAGACTGGAGCTACCAGACAGGGAGGCTGGGCTGGGGGAGGACGAGGAGACTGGAGCTACCAGACAGGGAGGCTGGGCTGGGGGAGGGACGAGGAGACTGGAGCTACCAGACAGGGAAGCTGGGGGAGGGACGAGGAGACTGGAGCTACCAGACAGGGAGGCTGGGCTGGGGAGGGATGAGGAGACTGGAGCTACCAGACAGGGAGGCTGGGCTGGGGAGGGACGAGGAGACTGGAGCTACCAGACAGGGAGGCTGGGCTGGGGGAGGGACGAGGAGACTGGAGCTACCCAGGGACAGGGAGGCTGGGCAGGGAGGGGGGAGGGACGAGGAGACTGGAGCTACCAGACAGGGAAGCTGGGGGAGGGACGAGGAGACTGGAGCTACCAGACAGGGAGGCTGGGGGAGGGACGAGGGGACTGGAGCTACCAGACAGGAGGCTGGGCTGGGGGAGGGACAAGGGACGAGACAGGGTAGGAAGAGTGGTTGGAGGGAAAAGGGGAAAGGACGAGGGGTGAGATGAGGGGTGGAAAGGGGGCTTGGGTGGGGTGAGTGGATCCTCCCTCTAATCAAGGTAAAGGGTGAGGAGAGGGGAGACGAGGGGGAGAAAAGGAGGTTTTGAGGGTTGGGGCGAGTGGGTCCTCCTCTCTGTTTGCTGAAAGTGTGCCACTGTCCGCCCACGGCATCAAACGTCCTTTATTCCTGATGTCACTTCCTCTCGTTACAAGTTAAAGTCATTATGTGATTGGCCCTACAAGGGCGAGGAGTCTTCCCCTGGGACAATGCTTCTATGACAGGGCAGAGGGGGGTCATGTTGTGCTATAGGGGTAGGGAAGAGGAGGGGGGCATGTTATGCTATAGGGGGTAGGGAAGAGGAGGGAGGGGCATGTTGTGCTATAGGGGTAGGGAAGAGGAGGAGGGGGGGTGTTGTTCTATAGGGGGTAGGGCAGAGGGGGTTCAGGGGATGGTCAGGTCCTAGCCCATGAAGCAGACGGGGCCCACCTCGAACCCGAACCGCTGGCTGGGGTCGCCAAAGTCATTAAACATGACGTCGAGGATGGGCACTTGGTCGACGCGAGGAGTGTTGATCTCCATCACCGTCTTGGAGTAGCCCGACTTCAGCTGGAGAGGGGAGGGAGAGAGGGAGAGGGGAGGGAGAGAGGGAGAGGGGAGGGAGAGGAGAGGGGAGAGGGGAGAGGGAGAGGGGAGGGAGAGAGGGAGAGGGGAGGGAGAGAGGGAGAGGGATGGAGTGGAGGAGGAAGGGAAGCAAGGAGTTATTGTGGTGTCAAATTCAGATGCTAAGATCAATCAATATCTACCAGTAACTACCATATGATGACCAATTAGCAATCTCTAATGGAACCAATTGAATCTCTAATGGAACCAATGGAATCTCCAATGGAACCAATGGAACCTCTAATGAAACCAATGGAATCTGTGTTGGCACTAACATAATCTATAATAGCACTAATGGAATCTCTAATGGAACCAATGGAATCTCTAATGGAACCAATGGAATCTCTAATGGAACCAATAGGATCTCTAATGGGACAAATGGAATCTCTAATGGAACCAATAGGATCTCCAATGGGACATATGGATTCTCTAATGGAACCAATAGGATCTCCAATGGAACAAATGGAATCTTCAATGGAACCAATGGAATCTCAATGGAACCAATGGAATCTCTAATGGAACTAATGGAATCTCCAATGGAACCAATAGGATCTCCAATGGAACCAATGGAATCTTCAATGGAACCAATGGAATCGGTGTTGGCACTAATGGAATCTATAATGACACTACTGTAATCTATAATGGCACTAATTGAATCTCTAATGGAACCAATGGAATCTCTAATGGAACCAATATGATCTCCAATGGAACAAATGGAATCTCTAATGGAACCAATAGGATCTCCAATGGGACAAATGGCATCTCTAATGGAACCAATAGGATCTCCAATGGGACATATGGAATCTCTAATGGAACCAATAGGGTCTCCAATGGGACACATGGAATCTCTAATGGAACCAATAGGATCTCCAATGGGACAAATGGCATCTCTAATGGAACCAATAGGATCTCCAATGGGACAAATGGAATCTCTAATGGAACCAATAGGGTCTCCAATGGGACACATGGAATCTCTAATGGAACCAATAGGATCTCCAATGGGACAAATGGAATATAATGGAACCAATAGGACCTCCAATGGGACAAATGGAATCTCCAATGGAACCAATAGGGTCTCCAATGGGACAAATGGAATCTCTAATGAAACCAATAGGATCTCCAATGGGACAAATGGAATCTCTAATGGAACCAATAGGATCTCCAATGGGACAAATGGAATCTCTAATGAAACCAATAGGATCTCCAATGGGACAAATGGAATCTCTAATGGAACCAATAGGATCTCCAATTGGACAAATGGAATCTCTAATGGAACTAATGCCAATGGAAGCTCCAAGCTGAAATCTGAGTTTTTAAGACGACATACCGAGCATCCGTCCGACAGGGCCTTGATGAAGGGGTTGTTATCATAGGACATCTCCTCGTCGTTGGAGCCCAGGAAGCGTAGAGCCTTGTCGTAGCCGTCTGCCTTGGCATCGTACCAGGCTACCGACTGGTGGCAGATGTAGGTGAAATTCTGACGGGCTGATGAGCTGAGCAGCTTCAGGAAGGTCATCTGGACCGTCTGGATGGTGTTCTCCTCCATGTCCACATAGTTCAACTGGGAGAAGGAGAGAGAAGGAGAAGGGGGAGAGAGAGAGAGAGAGAGAGAGAGAGAGAGAGAAGGAGAAGGGGGAGAGAGAGAGGAGAGAGAGAGAGAGAGAGAGAGAGAGAGAGAGAGAGAGAGAAAAAGAGAAGGGGGAGAGAGAGAGAGAGAGAGAAGGAGAAGGGGAGAGAGAGAGAGAAGGAGAAGGGGGGGAGAGAGAGAGAGAAAGAGAGAGAGAAGGAGAAGGGGAGAGAGAGAGAGAGAGAGAGAGAGAGAGAGAGAGAAAAGAGAGGGGGGAGAGAGAGAGAGAGAGGAGAGAGAGAGAGAGAAGGAGAAGGGGGGGGGAGAGAGAGAGAAGGAGAGAAGGAGAGAGAGAGAGAGAGAGAGAGAGAGAGAGAGAGAGAGAGAGAGAGAGAGTTATGGAGATGATACATTTAGTCTCACTGTAGGTTATCTTGCCCTGAGTCTGAAATGTCTATCGTACATCTCAATCTTGATCACGTATAACTGCTTCGAGAGGTGGATATTTTCTATACTTACTATTTTTCCACGTTTGAATTCACTGAACCATGATCCTGGAGCCTCTTTTGGCCAGTTAGATATTCTGACCTGTTACACAGAACACAAACAACACCGTGAATGAATGAACAGGTTACCAGGTCACTGTTTTTGGTGCGGCAGGTTCACTGTTGGAGTGGTAGGTAATCTAGTGGTTTTAGAGCGTTGGGCCAGTAGCCACCAAGTTGCTAGATCAAATCCCAGAGCTGACAAGGTAAACATCTGTTGTTCTGCCCATGAACAAGGCAGTTAACCCATTCGGCCGTCGTTGTAAATAAGAATTTGTTCTTAAAACTGACTTGCCTAGTAAAATAAAGGTTAAATAAAATAAAAAAAGGTCTATCGATCTACATCCTAAATAGATCGTAAAACACTGAGTATGAAATTGCTAAAAGGTTCATATTAACTACTGTACACTCTTAGAAAAAAGGTGCTATGTAGAACCTTAAGGGTTTTTGGCTGTCCCTCGGAGAACACTTTGAAGAACCCTTTTCGGCTTCCACGTAGAACCCTTTCTACATAGGGTTCTACATGGAACCCAAAAGGGTTCTCCTATGGGGACAGACAAAGAACCCGTTTGGAACCCTTTTTTCCTAAGAGTGTATCTATAGGCATTACAAACATTTATAGACATTATTTTCCAGAAATGACCCATGGAAACGTACGCCTGCGGACTTCTTGTCAGGGTAGATACAGGTCTCTCCTCCAGCGGTGAAGTTACAGTAGACCTTGAAGGAGTCTCCAGTACAGCCCTGGTTAGGATCGATCCAGTATTCACCTGAACATCACAACACACACAATCATTAACAGGATGTACTGGGGCCCTATGGCAAGGTTATTAAACAATGTCCCTCATGGTACTGCAAAACAGGATTCACTCAGATTGTAATTATATACTCAGATTATAATGATATGCTCAGATTATAATGAGATGCTCAGATTGTAATGAGATGCTCAGATTGTAATGAGATGCTGAGATTATAATGAGTTGCTCAGATTATAATAGTTGCTCAGATTATAATGGGATGCTCAGATTATAATGAGATGCTCAGATTATAATGAGATGCTCAGATTATAATGAGATGCTCAGATTATAATGAGATGCTGAGATTATAATGAGATGCTGAGATTATAATGAGATGCTCAGATTATAATGAGATGCTCAGATTGTAATGAGATGCTCAGATTGAGTTGAAACCAGCATTCACAGTACGTCACCAGGAATCAACATTGTAAATCACTAATCTTTGTGATTTAAAAAAAAATCCTACTTTACTGCAAAGTTTCAGTCACATAAGATCTTTGGCCAAGTCAATGTTGCACTTGTTAATGAATATTTCATATGCAATGTCTATTTGCTGTGTGTGGGGCTCCTCTTAACAGCTGCTCTCTCTCTCATTTCATTGCTAACCAGCTCCTGACGTGGCTGTATGATGATGATGATGATGATGATGTTTCTGTAACTCAGTCTGTTACTGTTTATAACTCTGTGTTTTTACCCAGAAACCAAAGTTCCCTCTGAGGACAATACAGTCTGTTACTGTTTATAACTCTGTGTTTTTACCCAGAAACCAAAGTTCCCTCTGAGGACAATGCAGTCTGTTACTGTTTATAACTCTGTGTTTTTACCCAGAAACCAAAGTTCCCTCTGAGGACAATGCAGTCTGTTACTGTTGATAACTCTGTGTTTTTACCCAGAAACCAAAGTTCCCTCTGAGGACAATACAGTCTGTTACTGTTTATAACTCTGTGTTTTTACCCAGAAACCAAAGTTCCCTCTGAGGACAATACAGTCTGTTACTGTTTATAACTCTGTGTTTTTACCCGGAAACCAAAGTTCCCTCTGAGGACAATACAGTCTGTTACTGTTTATAACTCTGTGTTTTTACCCAGAAACCAAAGTTCCCTCTGAGGACAATGCAGTCTGTTTGATTGATTGAACCCACCGTTAGGGAAGTCAGGCTGGCTGAGGTGCAGGTCGTTACAGGTCCTGGCAGGGTTGTCCTGTGTTCCCATGGGGAACTTCATCCTCTCGATGTCCTGCTTCAAGTTATTCAGGGACCCGAACACGTCCTCCACGTCCGCTGTGGTCTCCATGCCGTAGTCCGCCATGCCTCCCGCCTCGTCGCCCTGCACGCCGTCGTCCTCCGCCTGGCGTCTGTTCTTCCTGCTCGCCTGCTGGATGGGCAGCGGCTGGATGATGTCCCCAGGAGGACCCTGGTTGGAAGAGAGGTTAAAAGTTATAGATGGCGGGGCCCCCCGGGTGGCGCAGCGCCAGCTCTCGCAACCGGCCGCGACCGGGAGGTCCGTGGGGCGACGCACAATTGGCCTAGCGTTGTCCGGGTTAGGGAGGGTTTGGCCGGTAGGGATATCCTTGTCTCATCGCGCACCAGCGACTCCTGTGGCGGGCCGGGCGTAGGGCGCGCCAACAAAGGTTGCCAGGTGCACGGTGTTTCCTCCGACACATTGGTGCGGCTGGCTTCCGGGTTGGATACGAGCTGTGTTAAGAAGCAGTACGGCTGGTTGGGTTGTGTATCGGAGGACGCATGACTTTCAACCTTCGTCTCTCCCGAGCCGTACGGGAGTTGTAGTGATGAGACAAGATAGTAGCTACTAAAACAATTGAATACCACGAAAATTGGGGAGAAAAAGGGGTAAAATGTAAAAATAAAAAAATTAAAATTAAAAGTTATAGATGGCAGGGGTCAGGGAAACATCCAATCAGAGACAGGAAAAAGGTAAACAATCAAAATGGATAATTATGAGATCATCTTAGAGAGAAAAATGTTGACTTACAGGAGCTCCGGGTGGTCCAATCACACCAGTGTCTCCTTTCTGGCCAGCTCCACCCTACAAAACAATACACAGGGCACCACATTACACACGGAAGTTATCACACCAGTCATATATGAGATGTTAGTGTCTTCGGTTAGTCATCTAATGAACGGCACTTACTGACGATCCCTTGGACCCCTTAGAGCCCACAGGTCCCTAGAAAAACAGAGACACAAAGTGAACGATAAGACTAGGAACATGATGAAGTAGTAGACAATGAAGATGTTTTGATATGAGAAGATGTTTAAAGAGAGACACAAAGTGGAACAATAACACTATAACAATAGTGACACTGGGTTAATGAAATTCTACAGACATTTGATAGAAATTTGCTGAATAATAATTTGCTGAAGAGGTCTTCTGACGAGGAGATGATTTCCTGATTAACTTACAGGAATACCAGGAGGTCCGGGAGGACCAAGGGGACCGGCAGGACCACCAACACCCTACAGAGACACAATACAGCAGGAACCAATGAGACGAGGCTTCACAGTAACATCAACCAAATGAGCTAACACTTTATAAATGGTTTATAAGCCGTTTACAGATGATGGTTTAAAGATAGCTTATACGTTAGCAAATAAACTAGTAACTATTAAATAAAGGAGTAGTAAACATATCAGTCACATACAGTGTCTCCTTTGCCTCCACCAGTTCCCTGGGGTCCAGGCAGGCCTCTGTCTCCCTTCTCTCCGAACTCACCAGGCGGCCCAATCAGACCAATCAGACCTGGGTGACCCTGGAGGACAGAGAGTGAGA
>NC_088424.1:47652418-47654918 GCF_034236695.1 Oncorhynchus nerka | reverse complement strand
TCTCAACTAGCCTAGTAAAGGTGTTCTCAACTAGCCTACCTGGTTCAGTAAAGGTGTTCTCAACTAGCCTACCTGGTTCAGTAAAGGTGTTCTCAACTAGCCTACCTGGTTCAGTAAAGGTGTTCTCAACTAGCCTACCTGGTTCAGTAAAGGTGTTCTCAACTAGCCTACCTGGTTCAGTAAAGGTGTTCTCAACTAGCCTACCTGGTTCAGTAAAGGTGTTCTCAACTAGCCTACCTGGTTCAGTAAAGGTGTTCTCAACTAGCCTACCTGGTTCAGTAAAGGTGGAGAAAAACAGTATTGGGTCCTATTCACCCTCAAAAGAGAACACCTTTCAAAAGCATTTGGGAATTACAACAATCACACAGAGCCTAAACTCAGTCACCAGATGCCATCAGCCATGAGAACAGACACGGAGGATTGGAGATCTATGGATTTACCATCAGATCGGATGAAGGGGTTGGAGGATTAAACCATTGTGACAACCAATTAGAAGCCAGCTTTGACAGACCAGGAAGTTCTGAGAGGCTTTCGCCTGTCTCCATCACATCAACTCTAATCCTACACTTCTGTTTGAATGGAAATGTGTGTGTGTGTGCGTGTGTGTATGTGTGTGTGTGTGTGTGTGTGTGTGTGTGTGTGTGTGTGTGTGTGTGTGTGTGTATGTGTGTGTGTGTGCGTGCATTTGTGTCTTACCTTAGATCCCTTCTCTCCTTGTCTTCCCTCAGTACCGGCTGGTCCAATGGGTCCCTGGGGAGGAAAAAGGCCCCACTCATCAGCTTGGTATACAGTTTACAACTAGGCAGGGTAGCCTAGTGGTTAGAGCGTTGGAAGGTTGCAAGTTCAAATCCCCGAGCTGACAAGGTACAAATCTGTCGTTCTGCCCCTGAACAGGCAGTTAACCCACTGTTCCTAGGCAGTCATTGAAAATAAGAATTTGTTCTTAACTGACTTGCCTAGTTAAATAAAGGTAAAAACATTTTTTAATGTTTTATTATAACTCAGTTGAGCTTCAGTGTGCTTCAATGACCTGCAGACCTATATCTAATTTATATAAATCTACACAGAAGATCCCGCGAAATCCCTTACTTCAACATATAAATGGCCAATCAAGCACATAACTTCCCATTGGACAGAGAATAAACAGAATGAACACACTTTGGGGCCTTTAAAGCTATGGCTAAAGTGGGGTACGCTATGGCTAATGCTCTGGCTAATGCTATAGCTAACGCTGTGGCTAAAGCTCTGGCTAACGCTCTGGCTAACGCTATGGCTAAAGCTCTGGCTAACGCTATGGCTAAAGCTCTGGCTAACGCTCTGGCTACCGCTATGGCTAAAGCTATGGCTAATGCTATGGCTAAAGCTCTGGCTAAAGCTCTGGCTAACGCTCTGGCTAACGCTATGGCTAAAGCTCTGGCTAACGCTCTGGCTAACGCTATGGCTAACGCTATGGCTAAAGCTCTGGCTAAAGCTCTGGCTAACGCCACGGCTAACGCTATGGCTAACGCTATGGCTGATGATGGATCAGCTCTTTAAAGCATGTAGAGTTGAAGTCTGAAGTTTACATACACCTTAGCCAAATACATTTAAACTCTGTTTTTCACAATAAAATTCCCTGTCTTCAGTCAGTTAGGATCACCACTTTATTTTAAGAATGTGAAATGTCAGAATAATAGTAGAGAGAATGATTTACTTCAGCTTTCATTTCTTTCATCACATTCCCTGTGGGTCAGAAGTTTACATACACTCAATTAGTATTTGGTAGCATTGCCTTCAAATTGTTTAACTTGGGTCAAACTTTTCGGGTAGCCCTCCACAAGATTCCCACAATAAATTGGGTGAATTTTGGCCCATTCCTCCTGACAGAGCTGGTGTAACTGAGTCAGGTTTGCAGTGGCTTCTTCCTTGCTGAGCGGCCTTTCAGGTTATGTTGATATGGGACTCGTTTTACTGTGGATATTAGATACTTTTGTACCTGTTTCCTCCAGCATCTTCACAAGGTCCTTTGCTGTTGTTCTGGGATTGATTTTCACTTTTCGCACCAAGGTACATTCATCTCTAGGAGACAGAAAGCGTCTCCTTCCTTCCGGCTGCATGGTCCCATGGTGTTTATACCTGCATACTACTGTTTGTACAGATGAACGTGGTACCTTCCCAGGCATTTGGAAATTGCTCCCAAGGATGAACCTGACTTGTGAAGGTCTACAATTTTTTTTCTGGGGTCATGGCTGATTTCTTTTGATTTTCCCATGATGTCAAGCAAAGAGGCACTGAGTTTGAAGGCAGGCCTTGAAATACATCCACAGGTACACCTCCAATTGACTCAAATGATGTCAATTAGCCTATCAGAAGCTTCTAAAGCCATGACATAATTTTCTGGAATTTTCAACGCTGTTTTAAAGACACAGTCCACTTAGTGTGTGTAAACTTCTGACCCACTGGAATTGTGATACAGTGAATTATAAGTGAAATAATCTGTCTGTAAACAATTGTTGGAAAA
>NC_088424.1:47594918-47647418 GCF_034236695.1 Oncorhynchus nerka | reverse complement strand
TGTAGTATAGTGTAGTGTACTGTACTGTTGTGTAGTGTAGTGTAATGTACTGTTGTGTAATGTACTGTAGTATAGTGTAGTGTACTGTAGTATAGTGTAATGTACTGTAGTATAGTGTAATGTACTGTCGTGTAGTGTAATGTACTGTCATGTAGTGTAATGTACTGTAGTATAGTGTAGTGTACTGTACTGTCGTGTAGTGTAGTGTAATGTACTGTAGTATAGTGTAGTGTACTGTCGTTTAGTGTAATGTACTGTCGTGTAGTGTAGTGTACTGTCGTGTAGTGTAATGTACTGTAGTATAGTATAGCATCGTGTAGTGTAATGTACTGTAGTATAGTGTAGTGTAGTGTACTGTAGTGTAGTGTAATGTACTGTAGTATAGTGCAATGTACTGTCGTGTAGTGTAATGTACTGTCGTGTAGTGTAGTGTACTGTAGTATAGTGTAGTGTACTGTACTGTAGTATAGTATAGCGTTGTGTAGTGTACTGTAGTATACTGTAGTCCAGTGTAGTGTACTGTACTGTAGTGTACTGTAGTGTAGTGTACTATACTATAGTGTAGTATAGTGTACTGTAGTGTGGCATAGTGTGGTATAGTGTACTGTACTGTAGTGTACTGTAGTGTAGTGTACTGTAGTGTAGTATAGTGTAATATAGTGTAGCGTACTGTAGTATAGTTTACTGTGGTGTAGTATAATGTAGTGTACTGTAGTGTAGTCTACTGTACTGTGGTGTACTGTAGTATAGTGTAGTGTACTGTAGTGTAGTATAGTGTACTGTAGTATAGTGTAGTGTACTGTAGTGTAGTATAGTGTAGTGTACTGTAGTTTAGTGTACTGTACTGTGGTGTACTGTAGTATAGTGTAGTGTACTGTAGTGTAGTATAGTGTAGTGTACTGTAGTTTAGTGTACTGTACTGTGGTGTACTGTAGTATAGTGTAGTGTACTGTACTGTGGTGTACTGTAGTATAGTGTAGTGTACTGTAGTGTAGTATAGTTTACTATATTGTAGTGTACTGTACTGTGGTGTACTGTAGTATAGTGTAGTGTACTGTACTGTGGTGTAGTGCAGTGTTTTGTTATGACTAAACCTGACAGGACTACAGCCCGAAAACACCACAGGACAGCCAACGATCAATGATCAATGCTCTGATATGAATTGAATGTGTTCCCAGTGGATATTCCACTGGGAACAGACGTCAGTTCAACATCTAGTTTTGATTTACACTTGGTCGGGTTGTCAATGTGAAAGCAGCAAAACATTTCAACATGATTTAGGCTAAAAGTACGCTGGGGAAAAACATTCTAAATTCCCAAATGTTTTTGCTAATTTAATCCGTTTTCCACGTCGATTAAACGGCACCGCATTGAATTATTTTGTTAAAAGGACGCGGAAACAGAGTTGTTTGGGATTTAGCCCAGTGGGATTTAGCCCAGTGGGATTTAGCCCAGTGGGATTTAGCCCAGTGGGATTTAGCTGTGATCTATGATATTGATCCTAATCTCCCTGTCTTTCTGATAAAGAAAGATTTAATCAATGATCAATTGTAAAATATGATCGATAGAAGAGTTAACATTCCGGCAGCCCACCCAAGAATATCCTATGCAGGCAAAACCCTGGGACAGTGAGGGAGAAGAATTGACCACAGTCACACAAGCTATAGTAAGGGACTTCAGCTAAGTAGCACTATATAGCTTTACCAAAACAGGTAAAAGGATACACTGTACATAGCCTGGTCCCAGATCTGTTTATACTCTCTTGACACTGACAATAGGAGTTGGCAAAACAGCACAAACAGGTCTGGGATCAGGTGATAATATTCCACCATCCTCTTCTCTCCTAAAAAGGAACCTAACGCCCCACTGTTGAATAGTTCAGAGCTGAGGACGGTCTAAACCATGACTGTGATAATGAAGATGTGTTAAGAGAAAGCCCCCCCCTCCCCCACCCCCCTTGTCGTTAAGCTACGCTGTGAGTCATGAGCGGGGGACGCAGCAAGAGGATGGATTCCCCACTGTTACTATCACTTATAATAAACCATGCTCAATTATAGCGGCAAATAAGGAATATGAGCGCCCATGGTTTGTAACCCTAATCACACATTGCTATAGATCAATGAAAATACTATAGAATAAGTCTTTTTTGTTGTTTTTTTGCCGGTTTTACCTGTTCTTATTGTTATTTCTTGAATTAAAAATGTAGATGTTCTGTATTTGAATCAAACGGGATACTTACTCCACCACCGGGCTCTCCTGATGGTCCCGGGTTGCCGGCTTCACCGCTCTCTCCCTTTTCTCCATTACCTCCCATAGAACCCACTCCACCAGGAGGGCCTTGGGCACCCTGTGGATGGGATACAAATCAACCAATCAATCAATCAACTAACCAGCCAATCAACCAACCAACCAATCAATCAACCAATCAATCAACTAACCAGCCAATCAACCAACCAATCAACCAATCAATCAACTAACCATCCAATCAATCAATCAACCAATCAACCAACCAACCAACCAATCAATCAATCAATCAATCATCTAACCATCCATCCAATCAATCAACTAACCAATCAATCAACCAACTAACCAATCAAATGATCAATCAATCAACAAACTAACCAATCAACTAACCATCCAATCAATCAACCAACCAACCAACCAACCAACTAACCAATCAATCAACCAATCAATCAATCAATCAACTAACCATCCAATCAATCAATCAACCAATCAATCAACCAACTAACCATCCAATCAATCACCCAACCATCCAATCAATCAACTAACAATCCAATCAATCAATCAACTAACCATCCAATCAATCAATCAACCAATCAATCAACCAACTAACCATCCAATCAATCACCCAACCATCCAATCAATCAACTAACAATCCAATCAATCAATCAACTAACCATCCAATCAATCAATCAATCAACTAACCATCCAATCAATCAATCAATCAACTAACCATCCAATCAATCAATCAATCAACTAACCATCCAATCAATCAATCAACCAATCAACTAACCATCCAATCAATCAACCAACCAATCAACTAACTATCCAATCAATCAATCAACCAACCGCCCAATCAATTAACCAACCATCCAATCAACCAATCAACTAACCATCCAATCAATCAATCAATCCACCAACCATCCAATCAATCAATCAACTAACCATCCAATCAACTAACCATCCAATCAATCAACTAACCATCCAATCAATCAACCAACCAACCAACCATCCAATCAACCAATCAACTAACCATCCAATCAACTAACCATCCAATCAATCAACTAACCATCCAATCAATCAATCAACCAACCATCCAATCAATCAACCAACCAACCATCCAATCAATCAATCAACCATCCAATCAATCAACCAACCAACCATCCAATCAATCAATCAACCATCCAATCAATCAATCAACCAACTAACCAATCAAACAATACATCAAAATGTCTGTCATCATAATATACAGTAAGGTATGGAGCATCAAGCATGTTCTCACGTGTGACAGAAATATAATATTTGATGATAATATACTCAAACCAGAGATGGTGAAGACACTTACGTCAGCTCCGCTAGAACCCTGGGGACCTCTGGGACCTGGAGGACCAGGCGGACCCTGTCAACATAAACAAAAACACTCCGTTAACATAAACAACACCCCGTCAACATAAACAACAAACAACAAACAGTCAACAATAAGATCCCTGACAACACAATGGAGTTATGAGTGACACCAACACAGTCTGGATCCAATAATGTAGTTTTGTATCTTCTTGTACATCTGCACTGTGGTGTGATTCCAAAATGGCTGACGTACCATTGGGCCGACGTCCCCGTTCTCTCCCTTCTCTCCTGATGTACCAGGCAGGCCCTGAGAAAGGACAGGTACTCACTTTAATACTAAACAACAAAGACACTATTGTTATTATTTTTTACATTGAATATGGTATCATAGTCTGCGATGATGTTACTGATTGAAATAGATGAGGCAGTTCTTGCAAAAAACAAAAAACAAAAAAAAAAACCAGTTAATTTAAACACAGCAAATTCTGAACGTTTTCCACAGATTGGTCTGTTGACCAATCAGATCAGCTCTTTTGCCAACAATTAGGCAAAAGATCAGAATTGGGCTGACCGTGTCATTGATATGAAACCATGATATGATATTTCATTACACTACTTCCGATTCACTATCTAACTTTCCTAACAATATAGAATAACTTTGTTTACTCATTATATATATATATATGAGACACAGTGTGTCCGGAACTCCTTATCATCAGCATGTGTTTTCTAATGACTATATATACACACACACACACACACACACACACACACACACACACACACACACACACACACACACACACACACACACACACACACACACACACACACACACACACACACACACACACACACACACACACACACACACACACAGTGTGTCCGGAACTCCTTATCATCAGCATGTGTTTTCTAATGACTATATATGTCAGGACACATGACCTACATTAACTTAAACTTCAGGGGCGGCAGGGTAGCCTAGTGGTTAGAGCGTTGGACTAGTAACCGGAAGGTTGCGAGTTCAAACCCCCGAGCTGACAAGGTACAAATCTGTCGTTCTGTCCCTGAACAGGCAGTTAACCCACTGTCCCCAGGCTGTCATTGAAAATAAGAATGTGTTCTTAACTGACTTGCCTGGTTAAATAAATGTCAAATTAAAATGATCAGGAGTTCCAGACACTGTGTGTGTGTGATACTTATTTTCCACCATAATTTGCAAATAAATTCATTAAAATTCCTACAATGTGATTTTCTGGATTTTTTTTCATTTTTTTCTGTCATAGTTGAAGTGTACCTAGGATAAAAATTACAGGCCTCTCTCATCTTTTTAAGTGGGAGAACTTGCACGGTACAGAACTTGACTCTGTACCGTAACACCCTGTATATAGCCTCCACATTGACTCTGTACCGGTACCCCCTGTATATAACCTCCACATTGACTCTGTACCGGTACCCCCTGTATATAGTCTCCACATTGACTCTGTACCGGTACCCCCTGTTTATAGCCTCCACATTGACTCTGTACCGGTACCCCCTGTATATAGCCTCCACATTGACTCTGTACCGGTACCCCCTGTATATAACCTCCACATTGACTCTGTACCGGTACCCCCTGTATATAGCCTCCACATTGACTCTGTACCGGTACCCCCTGTATATAACCTCCACATTGACTCTGTACCGGTACCCCCTGTATATAGCCTCCACATTGACTCTGTACCGGTACCCCCTGTATATAACCTCCACATTGACTCTGTACCGGTACTCCCTGTATATAGCCTCCACATTGACTCTGTACCGGTACCCCCTGTATATAGTCTCCACATTGACTCTGTACCGTAACACCCTGTATATAGTCTCCACATTGACTCTGTACCGGTACACCCTGAATATAGCCTCCACATTGACTCTGTACCGGTACCCCCTGTATATAGTCTCCACATTGACTCTGTACCGGTACCCCCTGTATATAACCTCCACATTGACTCTGTACCGGTACCCCCTGTATATAGCCTCCACATTGACTCTGTACCGGTACCCCCTGTATATAACCTCCACATTGACTCTGTACCGGTACCCCCTGTATATAGCCTCCACATTGACTCTGTACCGGTACCCCCTGTATATAACCTCCACATTGACTCTGTACCGGTACTCCCTGTATATAGCCTCCACATTGACTCTGTACCGGTACCCCCTGTATATAGTCTCCACATTGACTCTGTACCGTAACACCCTGTATATAGTCTCCACATTGACTCTGTACCGGTACACCCTGAATATAGCCTCCACATTGACTCTGTACCGGTACACCCTGAATATAGCCTCCACATTGACTCTGTACCGGTACCCCCTGTATATAGCCTCCACATTGTCTATGTACCGGTACCCCCTGTATATAGCCTCCACATTGACTCTGTACCGGTACCCCCTGTATATAGCCTCCACATTGACTCTGTACCGGTACCCCCTGTATATAGCCTCCATATTGACTGTGTACCGGTACCCCCTGTATATAGCCTCCACATTGACTCTGTACCGTAACACCCTGTATATAGCCTCCACATTGACTTTGTACCGTAACACCCTGTATATAGCCTCCACATTGACTCTGTATCCGTACCCCCTGTATATAGCCTCCACATTGACTCTGTACCGGTACCTCCTGTATATAGCCTCCACATTGATTCCGTACCGGTACCTCCTGTATATAGCCTCCACATTGACTCTGTACCAGTACCCCCTGTATATAGCCTCCACATTGACTCTGTACCGGTACCCCCTGTATATAGTCTCCACATTGACTCTGTACCAGTACCCCCTGTATATAGCCTCCACATTGACTCTGTACCATAACACCCTGTATATAGCCTCCACATTGACTCTGTACCGTAATACCCTGTATATAGCCTCCACATTGACTCTGTACCGTAACACCCTGTATATAACCTCCACATTGACTCTGTACCAGTACCCCCTGTATATAGCCTCCACATGGACTCTGTACCGGTACCCCCTGTATATAGCCTCCACATTGACTCTGTACCGGTACCCCCTGTATATAGCCTCCATATTGACTGTGTACCGGTACCCCCTGTATATAGCCTCCACATTGACTCTGTACCGTAACACCCTGTATATAGCCTCCACATTGACTTTGTACCGTAACACCCTGTATATAGCCTCCACATTGACTCTGTATCCGTACCCCCTGTATATAGCCTCCACATTGACTCTGTACCGGTACCTCCTGTATATAGCCTCCACATTGATTCCGTACCGGTACCTCCTGTATATAGCCTCCACATTGACTCTGTACCAGTACCCCCTGTATATAGCCTCCACATTGACTCTGTACCGGTACCCCCTGTATATAGTCTCCACATTGACTCTGTACCAGTACCCCCTGTATATAGCCTCCACATTGACTCTGTACCATAACACCCTGTATATAGCCTCCACATTGACTCTGTAACGTAATACCCTGTATATAGCCTCCACATTGACTCTGTACCGTAACACCCTGTATATAACCTCCACATTGACTCTGTACCAGTACCCCCTGTATATAGCCTCCACATGGACTCTGTACCGGTACCCCCTGTATATACCCTCCACATTGACTCTGTACCAGTACCCCCTGTATATAGCCTCCACGTCGACTCTGTACCGGTACCCCCTGTATATAGCCTCCACATTGACTCTGTACCGGTACCCTCTGTATATAGCCTCCACATTGACTCTGTACCGGTACCCCCTGTATATAGCCTCCACATTGACTCTGTACCAGTACCCCCTGTATATACCCTCCACATTGACTCTGTACCAGTACCCCCTGTATATAGCCTCCACATTGACTCTGTACCGTAACACCCTGTATATAGCCTCCACATTGACTCTGTACCAGTACCCCCTGTATATAGCCTCCACATTGACTCTGTACCAGTACCCCCTGTATATAGCCTCCACATTGACTCTGTACCAGTACCCCCTGTATATAGTCTCCACATTGACTCTGTACCGGTACCCCCTGTATATAGCCTCCACATTGACTCTGTACCGGTACCCCCTGTATATAGTCTCCACATTGACTCTGTACCAGTACCCCCTGTATATAGCCTCCACATTGACTCTGTACCGGTACCCCCCGTATATAGCCTCCACATTGACTCTGTACCAGTACCCCCTGTATATAGTCTCCACATTGACTCTGTACCAGTACCCCCCGTATATAGCCTCCACATTGATTCTGTACCGGTACCCCCTGTATATATCCTCCACATTGACTCTGTACCAGTACCCCCTGTATATAGTCTCCACATTGACTCTGTACCGGTACCCCCTGTATATAGCCTCCACATTGACTCTGTACCAGTACCCCCCGTATATAACCTCCACATTGACTCTGTACCGGTACCCCCCGTATATAGCCTCCACATTGACTCTGTACCAGTACCCCCTGTATATAGCCTCCACACTGACTCTGTACCAGTACCCCCTGTATATAGCCTCCACACTGACTCTGTACCGGTACCCCCTGTATATAGCCTCCACACTGACTCTGTACCAGTACCCCCTGTATATAGCCTCCACATTGACTCTGTACCAGTACCCCCTGTATATAGCCTCCACACTGACTCTGTACCAGTACCCCCTGTATATAGCCTCCACACTGACTCTGTACCGGTACCCCCTGTATATAGCCTCCACGTCGACTCTGTACCGGTACCCCCTGTATATAGCCTCCACACTGACTCTGTACCAGTACCCCCTGTATATAGCCTCCACATTGTTATTTGACTGAGCTGAAATCTGTTGTAAATGTGTTGTAATGCTTAAAAAATGTGTAACTGACATCATTTTGTTGTACCCCAGAGTGAGTAGCTGCTGCCTTGGCAGGAACTAATCGGGATCCATAATAAACCCCAGGAACAGTAGCTGCTGTCTTGACAGGAACTAATGGGGATCCTTAATAAACCCCAGGAACAGTAGCTGCTGCCTTGGCAGGAACTAATGGGGATCCATAATAAACACCAGGAAGAGAAGCTGCTGCCTTGGCAGGAACTAATGGGGATCCATAATAAACCCCAGGAAGAGTAGCTGCTGCCTTGACAGGAACTAATGGGGATCCATAATAAACCCCAGGAACAGTAGCTGCTGCCTTGACAGATGCAAATACAAACTGAAGCCAACAACACCGACGCCCGACACTGTGTGTGTGATTGTGTGTGTGTGTGTGCGTGCATGTGCGTGTGTGCGTGTGCGTGTGTGTAGTCGTACCTGCAGTCCAATGGGCCCAGGTAGCCCAGGGAATCCTCTGGATCCTTCGTCTCCCTTCTGGCCAAACATACCCTGCTGACCCCTGGGTCCTGACTCACCATCAGTACCCTGGATGTCAAAGGTCAAAGATTAGATGTCACAGTGACACCACAGAGGTAATTGAGAGAGAGAGAGAGACACAGAGAGAGAGAGGGGGTAAAGAGAGAGAGAGAGAGAAAGAGAGAGAGAGAGAGAGAGAGAGAGCCAGAGAGAGAGAGAGAGAGAGAGACAGAGAGTGCGAGAGAGAGAGCCAGAGAGAAAGTGAGGACCTGAAATGTGCTGACTGAATCTATGGGAGCACCACAGCACCACGGGGTTGAGTGAGAGGGGGCTCTGGAGGGGCGGAGGTAGAGAGGCTGAGAGACTGCATATGAGGTGCTGACCAACAATCTTCAGTTGAACGCCTGACTCATGTCAGATCAGCAGTAGAAATGACCAGGGGGAAATGTTCTAGGGGGGCTGGAACATGCAGATACAGAATATCTTGGACAGAGTGAATTATTCGATGGGTCTGATCTGAGCTGAGAAGATCTGAGTTGAGTGTAGGTTTACCAACACTATGTAGTGACCTACTTTTAACCAGAAGCCTATGCACTACAAAGGGAAGGGAATAAGGTGTCATTTGGGACGCAGAAGAGTCCTGCTTGGCCAGAAATAACAGCACAACAAAATGGAATGCTGTGGAGTCTGGCTTGTGAGACTAGTGTAAAGGCTACTGCAGGATGGAAGACTGGAGTCTGGCTTGTGAGACTAGTGTAAAGGGTACTGCAGGATGGAAGACTGTGGAGTCTGGCTTGTGAGACTAGTGTAAAGGCTACTGCAGGATGGAAGACTGGAGTCTGGCTTGTGAGACTAGTGTAAAGGCTACTGCAGGATGGAAGACTGTGGAGTCTGGCTTGTGAGACTAGTGTAAAGGCTACTGCAGGATGGAAGACTGTGGAGTCTGGCTTGTGAGACTAGTGTAAAGGCTACTGCAGGATGGAAGACTGTGGAGTCTGGCTTGTGAGACTAGTGTAAAGGCTACTGCAGGATGGAATGCTGTGGAGTCTGGCTTGTGAGACTAGTGTAAAGGCTACTGCAGGATGGAAGACTGGAGTCTGGCTTGTGAGACTAGTGTAAAGGCTACTGCAGGATGGAATGCTGTGGAGTCTGGCTTGTGAGACTAGTGTAAAGGCTACTGCAGGATGGAAGACTGGAGTCTGGCTTGTGAGACTAGTGTAAAGGCTACTGCAGGATGGAAGACTGTGGAGTCTGGCTTGTGAGACTAGTGTAAAGGCTACTGCAGGATGGAAGACTGGAGTCTGGCTTGTGAGACTAGTGTAAAGGCTACTGCAGGATGGAAGACTGTGGAGTCTGGCTTATGAGACTAGTGTAAAGGCTACTGCAGGATGGAAGACTGTGGAGTCTGGCTTGTGAGACTAGTGTAAAGGCTACTGCAGGATGGAAGACTGTGGAGTCTGGCTTGTGAGACTAGTGTAAAGGCTACTGCAGGATGGAATGCTGTGGAGTCTGGCTTGTGAGACTAGTGTAAAGGCTACTGCAGGATGGAAGACTGTGGAGTCTGGCTTGTGAGACTAGTGTAAAGGCTACTGCAGGATGGAAGACTGTGGAGTCTGGCTTGTGAGACTAGTGTAAAGGCTACTGCAGGATGGAAGAATGTGGAGTCTGGCTTGTGAGACTAGTGTAAAGGCTACTGCAGGATGGAAGACTGTGGAGTCTGGCTTGTGAGACTAGTGTAAAGGCTACTGCAGGATGGAATGCTGTGGAGTCTGGCTTGTGAGACTAGTGTAAAGGCTACTGCAGGATGGAATGCTGTGGAGTCTGGCTTGTGAGACTAGTGTAAAGGCTACTGCAGGATGGAATGCTGTGGAGTCTGGCTTGTGAGACTAGTGTAAAGGCTACTGCAGGATGGAAGACTGTGGAGTCTGGCTTGTGAGACTAGTGTAAAGGCTACTGCAGGATGGAATGCTGTGGAGTCTGGCTTGTGAGACTAGTGTAAAGGCTACTGCAGGATGGAAGACTGTGGAGTCTGGCTTGTGAGACTAGTGTAAAGGCTACTGCAGGATGGAAGACTGGAGTCTGGCTTGTGAGACTAGTGTAAAGGCTACTGCAGGATGGAATGCTGTGGAGTCTGGCTTGTGAGACTAGTGTAAAGGCTACTGCAGGATGGAATGCTGTGGAGTCTGGCTTGTGAGACTAGTGTAAAGGCTACTGCAGGATGGAAGACTGGAGTCTGGCTTGTGAGACTAGTGTAAAGGCTACTGCAGGATGGAAGACTGTGGAGTCTGGCTTGTGAGACTAGTGTAAAGGCTACTGCAGGATGGAAGACTGTGGAGTCTGGCTTGTGAGACTAGTGTAAAGGCTACTGCAGGATGGAAGACTGTGGAGTCTGGCTTGTGAGACTAGTGTAAAGGCTACTGCAGGATGGAATGCTGTGGAGTCTGGCTTGTGAGACTAGTGTAAAGGCTACTGCAGGATGGAAGACTGTGGAGTCTGGCTTGTGAGACTAGTGTAAAGGCTACTGCAGGATGGAAGGCTGTGGAGTCTGGCTTGTGAGACTAGTGTAAAGGCTACTGCAGGATGGAAGACTGTGGAGTCTGGCTTGTGAGACTAGTGTAAAGGCTACTGCAGGATGGAATGCTGTGGAGTCTGGCTTGTGAGACTAGTGTAAAGGCTACTGCAGGATGGAATGCTGTGGAGTCTGGCTTGTGAGACTAGTGTAAAGGCTACTGCAGGATGGAAGACTGTGGAGTCTGGCTTGTGAGACTAGTGTAAAGGCTACTGCAGGATGGAATGCTGTGGAGTCTGGCTTGTGAGACTAGTGTAAAGGCTACTGCAGGATGGAATGCTGTGGAGTCTGGCTTGTGAGACTAGTGTAAAGGCTACTGCAGGATGGAAGACTGTGGAGTCTGGCTTGTGAGACTAGTGTAAAGGCTACTGCAGGATGGAAGACTGTGGAGTCTGGCTTGTGAGACTAGTGTAAAGGCTACTGCAGGATGGAATGCTGTGGAGTCTGGCTTGTGAGACTAGTGTAAAGGCTACTGCAGGATGGAAGACTGTGGAGTCTGGCTTGTGAGACTAGTGTAAAGGCTACTGCAGGATGGAAGACTGTGGAGTCTGGCTTGTGAGACTAGTGTAAAGGCTACTGCAGGATGGAATGCTGTGGAGTCTGGCTTGTGAGACTAGTGTAAAGGCTACTGCAGGATGGAAGACTGTGGAGTCTGGCTTGTGAGACTAGTGTAAAAGGCTACTGCAGGATGGAATGCTGTGGAGTCTGGCTTGTGAGACTAGTGTAAAGGCTACTGCAGGATGGAATGCTGTGGAGTCTGGCTTGTGAGACTAGTGTAAAGGCTACTGCAGGATGGAAGACTGTGGAGTCTGGCTTGTGAGACTAGTGTAAAGGCTACTGCAGGATGGAAGGCTGTGGAGTCTGGCTTGTGAGACTAGTGTAAAGGCTACTGCAGGATGGAATGCTGTGGAGTCTGGCTTGTGAGACTAGTGTAAAGGCTACTGCAGGATGGAAGACTGGAGTCTGGCTTGTGAGACTAGTGTAAAGGCTACTGCAGGATGGAATGCTGTGGAGTCTGGCTTGTGAGACTAGTGTAAAGGCTACTGCAGGATGGAAGACTGGAGTCTGGCTTGTGAGACTAGTGTAAAGGCTACTGCAGGATGGAAGACTGTGGAGTCTGGCTTGTGAGACTAGTGTAAAGGCTACTGCAGGATGGAATGCTGTGGAGTCTGGCTTGTGAGACTAGTGTAAAGGCTACTGCAGGATGGAAGACTGTGGAGTCTGGCTTGTGAGACTAGTGTAAAGGCTACTGCAGGATGGAATGCTGTGGAGTCTGGCTTGTGAGACTAGTGTAAAGGCTACTGCAGGATGGAACTGTAGAGTCTGGCTTGTGAGACTAGTGTAAAGGCTACTGCAGGATGGAAGACTGTGGAGTCTGGCTTGTGAGACTAGTGTAAAGGCTACTGCAGGATGGAAGACTGTGGAGTCTGGCTTGTGAGACTAGTGTAAAGGCTACTGCAGGATGGAAGACTGGAGTCTGGCTTGTGAGACTAGTGTAAAGGCTACTGCAGGATGGAAGACTGTGGAGTCTGGCTTGTGAGACTAGTGTAAAGGCTACTGCAGGATGGAATGCTGTGGAGTCTGGCTTGTGAGACTAGTGTAAAGGCTACTGCAGGATGGAAGACTGTGGAGTCTGGCTTGTGAGACTAGTGTAAAGGCTACTGCAGGATGGAAGACTGTGGAGTCTGGCTTGTGAGACTAGTGTAAAGGCTACTGCAGGATGGAAGACTGTGGAGTCTGGCTTGTGAGACTAGTGTAAAGGCTACTGCAGGATGGAAGACTGTGGAGTCTGGCTTGTGAGACTAGTGTAAAGGCTACTGCAGGATGGAAGACTGTGGAGTCTGGCTTGTGAGACTAGTGTAAAGGCTACTGCAGGATGGAATGCTGTGGAGTCTGGCTTGTGAGACTAGTGTAAAGGCTACCGCAGGATGGAAGACTGGAGTCTGGCTTGTGAGACTAGTGTAAAGGCTACCGCAGGATGGAAGACTGTGGAGTCTGGCTTGTGAGACTAGTGTAAAGGCTACTGCAGGATGGAAGACTGTGGAGTCTGGCTTGTGAGACTAGTGTAAAGGCTACTGCAGGATGGAAGACTGTGGAGTCTGGCTTGTGAGACTAGTGTAAAGGCTACTGCAGGATGGAAGACTGTGGAGTCTGGCTTGTGAGACTAGTGTAAAGGCTACTGCAGGATGGAAGACTGTGGAGTCTGGCTTGTGAGACTAGTGTAAAGGCTACTGCAGGATGGAAGACTGTGGAGTCTGGCTTGTGAGACTAGTGTAAAGGCTACTGCAGGATGGAAGACTGTGGAGTCTGGCTTGTGAGACTAGTGTAAAGGCTACTGCAGGATGGAAGACTGGAGTCTGGCTTGTGAGACTAGTGTAAAGGCTACTGCAGGATGGAAGACTGTGGAGTCTGGCTTGTGAGACTAGTGTAAAGGCTACTGCAGGATGGAAGACTGGAGTCTGGCTTGTGAGACTAGTGTAAAGGCTACCGCAGGATGGAAGACTGTGGAGTCTGGCTTGTGAGACTAGTGTAAAGGCTACTGCAGGATGGAAGACTGTGGAGTCTGGCTTGTGAGACTAGTGTAAAGGCTACTGCAGGATGGAAGACTGTGGAGTCTGGCTTGTGAGACTAGTGTAAAGGCTACTGCAGGATGGAAGACTGTGGAGTCTGGCTTGTGAGACTAGTGTAAAGGCTACTGCAGGATGGAAGACTGTGGAGTCTGGCTTGTGAGACTAGTGTAAAGGCTACTGCAGGATGGAAGACTGTGGAGTCTGGCTTGTGAGACTAGTGTAAAGGCTACTGCAGGATGGAAGACTGTGGAGTCTGGCTTGTGAGACTAGTGTAAAGGCTACTGCAGGATGGAAGACTGTGGAGTCTGGCTTGTGAGACTAGTGTAAAGGCTACTGCAGGATGGAAGACTGTGGAGTCTGGCTTGTGAGACTAGTGTAAAGGCTACTGCAGGATGGAAGACTGTGGAGTCTGGCTTGTGAGACTAGTGTAAAGGCTACTGCAGGATGGAAGACTGGAGTCTGGCTTGTGAGACTAGTGTAAAGGCTACTGCAGGATGGAAGACTGTGGAGTCTGGCTTGTGAGACTAGTGTAAAGGCTACTGCAGGATGGAATGCTGTGGAGTCTGGCTTGTGAGACTAGTGTAAAGGCTACTGCAGGATGGAAGACTGTGGAGTCTGGCTTGTGAGACTAGTGTAAAGGCTACTGCAGGATGGAAGACTGTGGAGTCTGGCTTGTGAGACTAGTGTAAAGGCTACTGCAGGATGGAAGACTGTGGAGTCTGGCTTGTGAGACTAGTGTAAAGGCTACTGCAGGATGGAAGACTGTGGAGTCTGGCTTGTGAGACTAGTGTAAAGGCTACTGCAGGATGGAAGACTGTGGAGTCTGGCTTGTGAGACTAGTGTAAAGGCTACTGCAGGATGGAATGCTGTGGAGTCTGGCTTGTGAGACTAGTGTAAAGACTACTGCAGGATGGAAGACTGGAGTCTGGCTTGTGAGACTAGTGTAAAGGCTACCGCAGGATGGAAGACTGTGGAGTCTGGCTTGTGAGACTAGTGTAAAGGCTACTGCAGGATGGAAGACTGTGGAGTCTGGCTTGTGAGACTAGTGTAAAGGCTACTGCAGGATGGAAGACTGTGGAGTCTGGCTTGTGAGACTAGTGTAAAGGCTACTGCAGGATGGAAGACTGTGGAGTCTGGCTTGTGAGACTAGTGTAAAGGCTACTGCAGGATGGAAGACTGTGGAGTCTGGCTTGTGAGACTAGTGTAAAGGCTACTGCAGGATGGAAGACTGTGGAGTCTGGCTTGTGAGACTAGTGTAAAGGCTACTGCAGGATGGAAGACTGTGGAGTCTGGCTTGTGAGACTAGTGTAAAGGCTACTGCAGGATGGAAGACTGGAGTCTGGCTTGTGAGACTAGTGTAAAGGCTACTGCAGGATGGAATGCTGTGGAGTCTGGCTTGTCAGACTAGTGTAAAGGCTACTGCAGGATGGAAGACTGTGGAGTCTGGCTTGTGAGACTAGTGTAAAGGCTACTGCAGGATGGAAGACTGTGGAGTCTGGCTTGTGAGACTAGTGTAAAGGCTACTGCAGGATGGAATGCTGTGGAGTCTGGCTTGTGAGACTAGTGTAAAGGCTACTGCAGGATGGAAGACTGTGGAGTCTGGCTTGTGAGACTAGTGTAAAGGCTACTGCAGGATGGAATGCTGTGGAGTCTGGCTTGTGAGACTAGTGTAAAGGCTACTGCAGGATGGAATGCTGTGGAGTCTGGCTTGTGAGACTAGTGTAAAGGCTACTGCAGGATGGAAGACTGTGGAGTCTGGCTTGTGAGACTAGTGTAAAGGCTACTGCAGGATGGAAGACTGTGGAGTCTGGCTTGTGAGACTAGTGTAAAGGCTACTGCAGGATGGAAGACTGTGGAGTCTGGCTTGTGAGACTAGTGTAAAGGCTACTGCAGGATGGAAGACTGTGGAGTCTGGCTTGTGAGACTAGTGTAAAGGCTACTGCAGGATGGAATGCTGTGGAGTCTGGCTTGTGAGACTAGTGTAAAGGCTACTGCAGGATGGAAGACTGGAGTCTGGCTTGTGAGACTAGTGTAAAGGCTACTGCAGGATCACGTAGGGATTTGAGACAAGGTTGTTATTTTTGTGTGTTTTTTTTTAAGAACAAGCTGGCCAAAGGGGTTTGGTAAGACTCCCTGAGTCTAACTGTAACTCTTCTTCTCTGTAGTCACCAGACTGCTGTAGTCTCTGTAGTCTCTGTAGTCTCCAGACTGCTGTAGTCTCTGTAGTCACCAGACTGCTGCAGTCTCTGTAGTCTCCAGACTGCTGTAGTCTCTATAGTCACCAGACTGCCGTAGTCTCTGTAGTCACCAGACTGATGTAGTCTCTGTAGTCTCCAGACTGCTGTAGTCTCTGTAGTCTCCATACTGCTGTAGTCTCTGTAGTCACCAGACTGCTGTAGTCTCTGTAGTCACCAGACTGCCGTAGTCTCTGTAGTCACCAGACTGCTGTAGTCTCTGTAGTCTTCAGAATACCATAGTCTCTGTAGTCACCAGACTGCTGTAGTCTCTGTAGTCTCTAGATGGCTGTAGTCTCTGTAGTCTCCAGACTACCGTAGTCTTCAGACTGCTGTAGTCTCTGTAGTCTCCAGACTGCTGTAGTTTTTGTAGTCTCCAGACTGCTGTAGTCTCTGTAGTCTCCACACTGCGGTAGTCTCCACACTGCTGTAGTCTACAGACTGCTCTAGTCTCCAGACTTCTCACTTCCAGATCTTGTCTACAGGTCTCTTGCGTGTTTTATGATAACATCGTTGACCTTTCACTCCAGTCAAATTGTAGGCTTGTTCTAGGCTTGTTGTAGGCTTACATTTACATTTACATTTAAGTGTAAATGTTGTAGGCTTGTTGTAGTATTGATGTAGGCTTGTTGTAGGCGTGTTGTAGGCTTTATGCAGGCTTGTTGTAGGCTTGTTGTAGGCTAGTTGTAGGCTTGTTGTAGT
This sequence comes from Oncorhynchus nerka, assembly GCF_034236695.1. NCBI lineage: Eukaryota > Metazoa > Chordata > Actinopteri > Salmoniformes > Salmonidae > Oncorhynchus > Oncorhynchus nerka. The sequence goes on along the minus strand of NC_088424.1, from coordinate 47,630,433 downwards.
CTTGATGTAGGATTGTTGTAGGCTTGTTGTAGGCTTGTTGTAGTCTGGCTGTAGGCTTGTGGTAGGCTTGTTGGTGTCTTGCGGTAGCCTTGTTGTAGGCTTGTTGTAGTCTGCGGTAGCCTTGTTGTAGGCTTGTTGTAGTCTTGCTGTAGGCTTATTGTAGGTTTGTTATAGTCTGGCTGTAGGCTTCTTGTAGGTTTATTATGGTCTTGCGGTAGGCTTCTTGTAGGTTTATTATGGTCTTGCGGTAGGCTTCTTGTAGGTTTATTATGGTCTTGCGGTAGGCTTCTTGTAGGTTTATTATGGTCTTGAGGTAGGCTTCTTGTAGGTTTATTATGGTCTTGCGGTAGGCTTCTTGTAGGTTTATTATGGTCTTGCGGTAGGCTTCTTGTAGGTTTATTATGGTCTTGCGGTAGGCTTCTTGTAGGTTTATTATGGTCTTGCGGTAGGCTTCTTGTAGGTTTATTATGGTCTTGCGGTAGGCTTCTTGTAGGTTTATTATGGTCTTGTGGTAGGCTTCTTGTAGGTTTATTATGGTCTTGCGGGAGGCTTGTTGGAGGCTTATGTATGGCTTGTTGTAGGCTTGTTCTGGCTTGTTATAGGATTGTTGTAGTCTTGTTGGAGGCTTGTTGTAGACTTGTTGTAGACTTGTTGTAGGCTTGTTGTAGTCTTGTTGTAGGCATGTTGTAGACTTGTTGTAGACTTGTTGTAGACTTTTTGTAGGCTTGTTGTAGACTTGTTGTAGGCTTGTTGTAGTCTTGTTGTAGACTTGTTGTAGACGTGTTGTAGGCTTGTTGTAGTCTTGTTGTAGGCTTGTTGTAGGCTTGTTGTAGACTTGTTGTAGGCTTGTTGTAGACTTGTTGTAGGCTTGTTGTAGGCTTGTTGTAGACTTGTTGTAGACTTGTTATAGGATTGTTGTAGGCTTGTTGTAGGCTTTTTGTATACTTGTTGTAGACTTGTTGTAGACTTTTTGTAGGCTTGTTGTAGACTTGTTGTAGGCTTGTTGTAGTCTTGTTGTAGACTTGTTGTAGGCTTGTTGTAGACTTGTTGTAGGCTTGTTGTAGTCTTGTTGTAGTCTTGTTGGAGGCTTATTGTAGGCTTGTTGGAGGCTTGTTGGAGGCTTATTGTAGGCATGTTATAAGCTTGTTATAGGCTTGTTATAGGCATGTTCTACTCTCATACTGGACAAAGGTATTTTAGGTCTTGGGTATTTGGGTACTAAAAAAGAGAAACCCCCACTCCAACAGAAGTCACAGCTGCAGCCGCTTAGCTGTAGTAACATCTGTCATATATATTCTGCCTTTAGTAACATCTGTGATGAATATTCATCCTTTATTAATATCGGTGATGAATATTCATCCGTTATTAATATCGGTGACGAATATTCATCATTTATTAATATATGTGATGAATATGCATCCTTTATTAATATCTGTGATTAATATTTGCCCTTTTGTTATATATGTGATGAATATTCGTCCTTTAGTAATATATATGATTAATATTTATGCTTTTATATTATTGGTGATGAATATTTGTCCTTTAGTAATATAGGTGATGAATATTCATCCTTTAGTAATATCGGTAATATATATTCTGTAAATTTGATATTTAGTAAAATCTGTGATGAATATTCATCCTCTAGTAATATATGTGATGAATATGCATCCTTTAGTAATATATGTGATGAATATGAATATGAATTCTTTATTCATATCTGTGATGAATATTCATCCTTTACTAATATTTGTGATGAATATTTGTCCTTTAGTGATATATACAATGAATATTCATCCTTTAGTAATATCGGTAATATATATCTGCCCATTAGTAATATCTGTGATGAATTGAAGCTGGTCTGCCACCCGACTCGGTCTATGTTAGAATAACACGAGAGGGGGCTGAGTTGAGGGGTAACAGTTCAGGGTTGATGAGTTGGGTCTGAGGTGAGAGTTTGAAGGTGAAAGGTGAAAGGTTAAAGGTGACTGAATACTCACAGCAGGACCAGGAGCTCCGATGACACCTTGAAGACCTCCTGGACCAGGAGGTCCCTACAAACAACCACGGGACAGAGACAGTTAGAGGGGACAACAGAGTTAACAGGGACAAAGACAACAGAGTTAACAGGGACAAAGTCAACAGAGTTAACAGGGATAAAGACAACAGAGTTAACAGGGACAAAGTCAACAGAGTTAACAGGGATAAAGACAACAGAGTTAACAGGGACAAAGACAACAAGGGGACAACAGAGTTAACAGGGACAAAGACAACAGAGTTAACAGGGACAAAGACAACAGAGTTAACAGGGACAAAGACAACAAGGGGACAACAGAGTTAACAGGGACAAAGACAACAGAGTTAACAGGGACAAAGACAACAGAGTTAACAGGGACAAAGACAACATAGTTAACAGGGACAAAGACAACAGAGTTAACAGGGACAAAGACAACAGAGTTAACAGGGACAAAGACAACAAGGGGACAACAGAGTTAACAGGGACAAAGACAACAGAGTTAACAGGGACAAAGACAACAAGGGGACAACAGAGTTAACAGGGACAAAGACAACAGAGTTAACAGGGACAAAGACAACAAGGGGACAACAGAGTTAACAGGGACAAAGACAACAAGGGGACAACAGAGTTAACAGGGACAAAGACAACAGAGTTAACAGGGACAGAGACAACAGAGTTAACAGGGACAGAGACAACAAGGAGATAACAGAGTTGTCCCTAAATAATGGACCATACTAGCAACAACGAACACTCTTTAGGTAATTTGAGGTGACTTCCTAGGAGTATACTGGAGCAGTGTTTCATATCCTCTGGTCCGTGGACCAGTACAGGTTTCTCTATAAACCTTTCCTACGGGAGGGAAAGAAAATGATGAGAACTCACCTGTTCTCCCTTGTCTGCTTTGCTTCCTTTCTGGCCAGGCTCACCAACCTCTCCCTGGGACAGAACACACAACAACACCAATTATGATAATGACGACAACATATTGATTTTTATATAGTAGGACCCAAAGAGCCTTGATCCTATTTCATTTGAGTCTATTTTATTTGAGTCTATTGTATTTTCGCCCATCTTTAAAAAAAAAAAAAACGTTTTGCCTCATTGTCTAGTCAATATTTTCCAAATGTCACCTTTACTGTGATTGGGTGGTAAATATTATTAGTGGAGATTTTAATTTGATTGGTCAAAGACCTTGAAGTTAGTGTTTGCAATGATTTGATTACTTGTCTCGGTCTATCCCTCTACTGACACTCCCACTGTCACACTGTCGCTATGGAGGACGGGTGTGTGTGTGTGTGTGTGTGTGTGTGTGTGTGTGTGTGTGTGTGTGTGTGTGTGTGTGTGTGTGTGTGTGTGTGTGTGTGTGTGTGTGTGTGTGTGTGTGTGTGTGTGTGTGTGTGTGTGTGTGTGTGTGTGTGTGTGTGTGTGTGTGTGTGTGTGTGTGTGTGTGTGTGTGTGTGTGTGTGTGTGTGTGTGTGTGCGTGCGTGCGTGCGTGCGTGCGTGCGTGCGTGCGTGCGTGCGTGCGTGCGTGCGTGCGTGCGTGTGTGTGTGTGTGTGTGTGTGTGTGTGTGTGTCTACTCTGCAGCTTCGTTTCTGAAACATTTTCACACCTATCCAATAATTAAACATGCCAAAGAAAGTCATTAATAATAGCTCTAATGTAATACTCTCACCCACAACACATTTGGTGTATCATCACACTGTCAGCTCTGCCTCGTCCCAATGCCATGCCCAGAACAACAGCATTTATCCCCTACACATGGTACGGTATACAGTACAATGTATTACTGAACTATACTGTCACTTACTGAACTGTACTGTCAATTACTGAACTGTACTGTCAATTACTGAACTGTAAATTACTGGAATAAACTGTCAATTACTGAACTGTAAATTACTGAACTATACTGTCAATTACTGAACTGTAAATTACTGAACTGTACTGTCAATTACTGAACTGTAAATTACTGAACTGTACTGTCAATTACTGAACTGTAAATTACTGAACTATACTGTCAATTACTGAACTGTAAATTACTGAACTATACTGTCAATTACTGAACTATACTGTCAATTACTGAACTTTACTGTCAATTACTGAACTATAAATTACTGAATTATACCTTCAATTACTGAACTATACTGTCAATTACTGAACTTTACTGTCAATTACTGAACTATACTGTCAATTACTGTACTGTAAATTACTGAACTAAACTGTCAATTACTGTACTGTAAATTACTGAACTAAACTGTCAATTACTGAACTATACTGTCAATTACTGAACTATACTGTCAATTACTATACTGTCAATTACTGAACTAAACTGTCAATTACTGAACTATACTGTCAATTACTGAACTGTACTGTCAATTACTGAACTGTAAATATCTGAATTATACTGTCAATTACTGAACTTTGAATTACTGAACTATACCTTCAATCACTGAACTAAACTCTCAATTACTGAAAAGTAAGTATGTAAGCCTTGTTCGAGCCAGAACGGCCCATAGGTCAGGAGCCAGAACGGCCCATAGGTCAGGAGCCAGAACGGCCCATAGGTCAGGAGGCAGAACGGCCCATTTGGCAGGAGCCAGAACGGCCCATAGGGCAGGAGCCAGAATGGCCCAAGGGGAGGAGCCAGAACGGCCCATAGGACAGGAGCCAGAATGGCCCAAGGGGAGGAGCCAGAACAGCCCATAGGACAGGAGGCAGAATGGCCCATAGGGCAGGAGCCAGAACGGCCCAAGGGGAGGAGCCAGAACGGCCCATAGGTCAGGAGGCAGAACGGCCCATAGGTCAGGAGCCAGAACGGCCCAAGGGGAGGAGCCAGAACGGCCCATAGGGCAGGAGCCAGAACGGCCCATAGGTCAGGAGCCAGAACGGCCCAAGGGGAGGAGCCAGAATGGCCCAAGGGGAGGAGCCAGAACGGCCCATAGGTCAGGAGGCTATTTGCTAATTCTGTAGTATGAGGCAGCTTAATTTACAAGTATATCTGCTGGACAGGAAGCTAGTCTATCTCAGGGCCTACAACTATGAGTTAACGTACCTTGTCTGCCTCTTTAACTATAGGTTACTGTAGGTTAGGTTACCGTCTCTATAACTATACGTTAGTGTACATTGTCTGTCTGTTAGTGTACCTTGTCTGTCTATATAACTATAGGTTACTGTACCTTGTCTCCGTCCTCTCCTGGGGGCCCCTGGGGGCCTGCAGGGCCAGGAAGACCAACTGGACCTTGAATACCGTCACGACCAGCTGGTCCCATGGGACCTTTCTCTCCCTGGGGACAGACAGATATTAGGGGCCACAGTCAACAAACAGTTAAAATACACACGGTTCATGATTTACATTATTTTGTGATGAAAACATCACTTGACAAAAGTTTTGAATAAAGTCTAAGAACTGTGTGTGTTCTGAGGTGTGTACTCACCGGGCCCCCCTTCTCTCCGGCTGGACCCGGGCCTCCCTGGGGTCCAGTGCGTCCTGATAGACCGATGGGACCTCCAGGACCGGCAGCACCTCGTTCTCCAGGAGAACCCTGCCCAGCCAACAACACATTACCAACATCAACAGGACCGATCGCTGACCTTTAAGAATCATTCTGTTCTATTGCAATATCCATCACACATTTACACGAACATGTGAGTCATTTAGCAGACTCTCTTATCCAGATCCACTTACAGTAGTGAGTCATTTAGAAGACTCTCTTATCCAGAGCCACTTACAGTAGTGAGTCATTTAGCAGACTCTCTTATCCAGATCCACTACAGTAGTGATTCATTTAGCAGACTCTCTTATCCAGATCGAACCTCAATGCCATACAACACTCCTTCCGTGGCCTCCAACTGCTCTTAAACGCTAGTAAAACCAAATGCATGCTTTTCAACCGTTCGCTGCCTGCACCCGCACACCTGACCAGCATCACCACCCTGGATGGTTCCGACCTAGAATATGTGGACATCTATAAGTACCTAGGTGTCTGGCTAGACTGTAAACTCTCCTTCCAGACTCATATCAAACATCTCCAATCTAAAATAAAATCTAGAGTTGGCTTTCTATTCCGCAACAAAGCCTCCTTCACCCACGCCGCCAAACTTACCCTAGTAAAACTGACTATCCTACCGATCCTCGACTTCGGCGATGTCATCTACAAAATAGCTTCCAATACTCTACTCGGCAAACTGGATGCAGTTTATCACAGTGCCATCCGTTTTGTTACTAAAGCACCTTATACCACCCACCACTGTGACCTGTATGCTCTAGTCGGCTGGCCCTCGCTACATATTCGTCGCCAGACCCACTGGCTCCAGGTCATCTACAAGTCCATGCTAGGTAAAGCTCCGCCTTATCTCAGTTCACTGGTCACGATGGCAACACCCATCCGTAGCACATGCTCCAGCAGGTGTATCTCACTGATCATCCCTAAAGCCAACACCTCATTTGGCCGCCTTTCGTTCCAGTTCTCTGCTGCCAATGACTGGAACGAATTGCAAAAATCGCTAAAGTTGGAGACTTTTATCTCCCTCACCAACTTCAAACATCAGCTATCCGAGCAGCTAACTGATCGCTGCCGCTGTACATAGTCTATCGGTAAATAGCCCACCCAATTTACCTACCTCATCCCCATACTGTGTATATTTATTTACTTTTCTGCTCTTTTGCACACCAATATCTCTACCTGCACATGACCATCTGATCATTTATCACTCCAGTGTTAATCTGCTAAATTGTAATTATTCGCCTACCTCCTCATGCCTTTTGAAACACAATGTATATAGACTGTCTTTTATTTTTTTTCTACTGTGTTATTGACTTGTTAATTGTTTACTCCATGTGTAACTCTGTGTTGTCGGTTCACACTGCTATGCTTTATCTTAGCCAGGTCGCAGTTGTAAATGAGAACTTGTTCTCAACTAGCCTACCTGGTTAAATAAAGGTGAAATAAAATAAATAAATATAAATAATCCACTTACTGTAGTGATTAATTTAGCAGACTCTCTTATCCAGAGCCACTACAGTAGTGAGCCATTTAGCAGACTCTCTTATCCAGAGCCACGACAGTAGTGAGTCATTTAGCAGACTCTCTTATCCAGAGCCACGACAGTAGTGAGTCATTTAGCAGACTCTCTTATCCAGAGCCACTTACAGTAGTGATTCATTTAGCAGACTCTCTTATCCAGAGCCACGACAGTAGTGAGTCATTTAGCAGACTCTCTTATCCAGAGCCACTACAGTAGTGAGTCATTTAGCAGACTCTCTTATCCAGATCCACTTACAGTAGTGAGTCATTTAGTAGACTCTCTTATCCAGAGCCACGACAGTAGTGAGTCATTTAGCAGACTCTCTTATACAGAGCCACGACAGTAGTGAGTCATTTAGCAGACTCTCTTATCCAGAGCCACTACAGTAGTGAGTCATTTAGCAGACTCTCTTATCCAGAACCACTTACAGCATTGATTCATTTAGCTGACTCTCTTATCTAGAGTTAGTGAATTCATCAGTAGAAGGTGGGAAAACCACATACAGTATCACAGTCATAGTAAGTACATTTTCCCTCAATACAGTAGCTTAGGGATCCCTCAACTATATTCAGCTGCGGGACGATTTTCTTCTTGAGCGGATGGTCGGGGGGGCCTGAACATAATTACAAATAATTGCGAATTGACCGCAAGAAGCCCAAACAGATATAATGTTTGACTAAAATAGAATCATTTCAAACCTTTCTTACATTCTTACGTCAGAACGGCCCATAGGTCAGGAACAGTTAACCCCACTGTTCCTAGGCCGTCGTTGAAAATAAGAATTTGTTCTTAACTGACTTGCCTAGTTAAATAAAGGTTAAAAAAATAAATAATAATAAATAAACATTGTACGCGATCATATGTCTCTCTATTTTGCGTGGGAATACAGATTTCTTAAATACAAATAACTTGGAGCTGATTTCCTGATGTTTTTCCAGTTTTTTATTTCCAACAATAAAAACAATTTAAAGATATATTTTTGAAAGCTTGCGTGCCAAATAAAACCACCCTTGGGCCAAATTCGGCCTGTGGGCCACCAGTTGAGGAACCCTGCAGTAGCTATCAGCATAGTCAGTGTTTAGGAATATTAGTTATTTAGTAGGAATAGCTACTACAGTATATTACCTAGAACGGAGTAATGTATTGGGCATGTATTCTAAGTAGTATGCTCGTGTGGCCACTCAGGGTTAACAGAGAGACCTCAGGGCTGTATTCAGACTGGCCACTCAGACAGGGTTAACAGAGAGACCTCAGGGCTGTATTCACACTGGCCACTCAGACAGGGTTAACAGAGAGACCTCATGGCTGTATTCACACTGGCCACTCAGACAGGGTTAACAGAGAGACCTCAGGGCTGTATTCACACTGGCCACTCAGACAGGGTTAACAGACAGACCTCAGGGCTGTATTCAGACTGGCCACTCAGACAGGGTTAACAGAGAGACCTCAGGGCTGTATTCAGACTGGCCACTCAGACAGGGTTAACAGACAGACCTCAGGGCTGTATTCAGACTGGCCACTCAGACAGGGTTAACAGAGAGACCTCAGGGCTGTATTCAGACTGGCCACTCAGACAGGGTTAACAGACAGACCTCAGGGCTGTATTCAGACTGGCCACTCAGACAGGGTTAACAGAGAGACCTCAGGGCTCTATTCAGACTGGCCACTCAGACAGGGTTAACAGAGATACCTCAGGGCTGTATTCACACTGGCCACTCAGACAGGGTTAACAGAGAGACCTCAGGGCTGTATTCACACTGGCCACTCAGACAGGGTTAACAGAGAGACCTCAGGGCTGTATTCAGACTGGCCACTCAGACAGGGTTAACAGAGAGACCTCAGGGCTGTATTCACACTGGCCACTCAGACAGGGTTAACAGACAGACCTCAGGGCTGTATTCAGACTGGCCACTCAGACAGGGTTAACAGACAGACCTCAGGGCTGTATTCAGACTGGCCACTCAGACAGGGTTAACAGACAGACCTCAGGGCTGTATTCACACTGGCCACTCAGACAGGGTTAACAGACAGACCTCAGGGCTGTATTCAGACTGGCCACTCAGACAGGGTTAACAGAGAGACCTCAGGGCTGTATTCAGACTGGCCACTCAGACAGGGTTAACAGAGAGACCTCAGGGCTGTATTCAGACTGGCCACTCAGACAGGGTTAACAGAGAGACCTCAGGGCTGTATTCAGACTGGCCACTCAGACAGGGTTAACAGAGAGACCTCAGGGCTGTATTCAGACTGGCCACTCAGACAGGGTTAACAGAGAGACCTCAGGGCTGTATTCAGACTGGCCACTCAGACAGGGTTAACAGACAGACCTCAGGGCTGTATTCAGACTGGCCACTCAGACAGGGTTAACAGAGAGACCTCAGGGCTGTATTCAGACTGGCCACTCAGACAGGGTTAACAGACAGACCTCAGGGCTGTATTCAGACTGGCCACTCAGACAGGGTTAACAGAGAGACCTCAGGGCTCTATTCAGACTGGCCACTCAGACAGGGTTAACAGACAGACCTCAGGGCTGTATTCAGACTGGCCACTCAGACAGGGTTAACAGAGAGACCTCAGGGCTCTATTCAGACTGGCCACTCAGACAGGGTTAACAGAGATACCTCAGGGCTGTATTCACACTGGCCACTCAGACAGGGTTAACAGAGAGACCTCAGGGCTGTATTCACACTGGCCACTCAGACAGGGTTAACAGAGAGACCTCAGGGCTGTATTCACACTGGCCACTCAGACAGGGTTAACAGAGAGACCTCAGGGCTGTATTCAGACTGGCCACTCAGACAGGGTTAACAGAGAGACCTCAGGGCTGTATTCACACTGGCCACTCAGACAGGGTTAACAGACAGACCTCAGGGCTGTATTCAGACTGGCCACTCAGACAGGGTTAACAGACAGACCTCAGGGCTGTATTCAGACTGGCCACTCAGACAGGGTTAACAGACAGACCTCAGGGCTGTATTCACACTGGCCACTCAGACAGGGTTAACAGAGAGACCTCTGACAGGAAAGACTCCGTGCTGGGTAATGGCTGGAAGCCGTTGAAAAGACTGTTTTCTTTATCGGCATGATGTCAGAGAAACTCCCCTTCAAAGAAATTGTATGACTCTGAAAACTTTTCTACGCAAACGCACACACGCAAACATTCTGTACACACACACACACAAACTGTACACATACAGACATACACACACTGTACACACACACACACGTTGATTCATGGACACATCTGAGCAGCCACCTGCTACCCTGAGGGCCAGTCTGTTTCATGGCAGAGATCTCCTCTGACACACACACACACACACACACACACACACACACACACACAAACTCTTTGACTAAACTGAACTCCGACCCACCCCCTGGCAAGAAATTGATGAAAGAAAATATCAAATGACTGCTGTGTGTGTGTGTGTGTGTGTGTGTGTGTGTTTGCGTAGGAAACTTTTCAGAGTCATACAATTTCTTTGAAGGGGAGTTTCTCTGACATCATGCCGATAAAGAAAACAGTCTTTTCAACGGCTTCCAGCCATTACCCAGCACGGAGTCTTTCCTGTCAGACAGAATCTTCCACCATTTAGAACCACCAGAATCAGAACCCTTTCCTTTGTTCAGAACCTCCATTATGTATGCCGTCCATTCTCACATTGGAACTCTAGAACATGAGAATGCTTCCAATGACACGGAACACTCTCATTTGTTGTCAAACCCTCCTGGTTCCATTATGCATGCTGTGCATCTCCTCTCCTCCCCTCCCCTCCCCTCCCCTCCCTCTCCTCCCCCCCTCCCCTCTCCTCTCCTCCCTCCCTACCTCCCCTCCTCTCCTCTCCTCTCCTCTCCTCCCCTCCCCCTCCTCTCCTCTCCTCTCCTCTCCTCCTCCCTCTCCTCCCCTCCCCCTCCTCTCCTCTCCTCTCCTCTCCTCTCCTCTCCTCTCCTCTCTCCTCTCCTCCCTCTCCTCTCCTCTCCTCTCCTCTCATTCTCTTTTCTCTTCTCCTCTGGCCTAATCTACCATCTCTCTAACAGTGGTCTGTCGCTTTTAACCAATTATAGAGAGACAGTGTTTATCGCTCTGACTAAATGTCAGACAGTTCAAAGCCGCCTGTCTGTCATGCATACCTCTAAGAGATTCAATTCCCTCCAACTGTAGGAGATTTAACATTCTCACATTCACATTCCCATCATGCATCTTTGGGGAGTCGCTGTGGTAGAGCAGACATCATTGAGGGTTCAAAGAGAAACCAGCCCACTCAGTTACGGATAATTTTGTATCCTGCTGCTTCTAGCTGACAGACACAAACTAGTGCACCATACGAGTGAGTGAAGTTTGGCAGTGAATTAACAAAACACCCCAACATCCAATCTTGATAAAAACACATTAAAACAGATTTCCAAACACGGTGTTCAGTATCATTGAATAGGGAGTCAAATGAATGAAATAACAAGCTACCAGGCTATAATCAGACCTCATTATGGACCAACCACCTGTCCTGCCTACCAGACTATAATCAGACCTCATTATGGACCAACCACCTGCTCTGCCTACCAGGCTATAATCAGACCTCATTATGGACCAACCACCTGTCCTGCCTACCAGACTATAATCAGACCTCATTATGGACCAACCACCTGCTCTGCCTACCAGGCTATAATCAGACCTCATTATGGACCAACCACCTGCTCTGCCTACCAGACTATAATCAGACCTCATTATGGACCAACCACCTGCTCTGCCTACCAGGCTATAATCAGACCTCATTATGGACCAACCACCTGCTCTGCCTACCAGGCTATAATCACACCTCATTATGGACCAACCACCTGCTCTGCCTACCAGACTATAATCAGACCTCATTATGGACCAACCACCTGTCCTGCCTACCAGACTATAATCACACCTCATTATGGACCAACCACCTATCCTGCCTACCAGACTACCAGGCTATAATCAGACCTCACTATGGACCAACCACCTGCTCTGCCTACCAGACTACCAGGCTATAATCAGACCTCACTATGGACCAACCACCTGTCCTGCCTACCAAGCTATAATCAGACCTCATTATGGACCAACCACGTGCTCTGGCTACCAGACTACCAGGCTATAATCAGACCTCACTATGGACCAACCACCTGCTCTGCCTACTAGACTACCAGGCTATTATCAGACCTCATTATGGACCAACCACCTGCTCTGCCTACCAGACTACCAGGCTATAATCAGACCTCATTATGGACCAACCACCTACTCTGCCTACTAGACTACCAGGCTATTATCAGACCTCATTATGGACCAACCACCTACTCTGCCTACTAGACTACCAGGCTATTATCAGACCTCATTATGGACCAACCACCTACTCTGCCTACTAGACTACCAGGCTATTATCAGACCTCATTATGGACCAACCACCTACTCTGCCTACTAGACTACCAGGCTATAATCAGACCTCATTATGGACCAACCACCTGTCCTGCCTACCAGGCTATAAACAGACCTCATTATGGACCAACCACCTGTCCTGCCTACCAGACTACCAGGCTATAAACAGACCTCAATACCATGTGTTGCTCAGAGTCTCTAAAATAATTTTCTCAATACGGTGGCGGGAGTGACGGGATAACCATGGTAACGCAATACTTACGACGGGGCCTTGGGCACCCTGTGGTCCTTCGCCTCCCTTCAAACCAGCTGGACCCTGGATGGAGAGAACAAGAGAAAAGAGAGAGGAGAGGAGGGTTAGACTGTGTGTGTACATATCTGTGTGTATGAAAGAGAGAGTGTGGCTGAGTAGGTGTGTGTGTGTGTGTGTTTGTGTGTGTGAAAGAGAGAGATAGAAAGAGAACGAGAGAGAGAGAGAGAGAGAGAGAGAGAGTGTATGTGTGAGCAAGGACATCGAGGCCCACCAAAACCATCCACTATTAGATAAAACACTGTCGTAACTCCTAGTCCCAGCCACACGGTCGTAACTCCTGGTCCCAGCCACACTGTCGTAACTCCTAGTCCCAGCCACACGGTCGTAACTCCTAGTCCCAACCACACTGTCGTAACTCCTAGTCCCAGCCACACGGTCGTAACTCCGGGTCCCAGCCACACTGTCGTAACTCCTAGTCCCAACCACACGGTCGTAACTCCTGGTCCCAACCACACTGTCGTAACTCCTAGTCCCAACCACACGGTCGTAACTCCTGGTCCCAACCACACGGTCGTAACTCCTAGTCCCAACCACACGGTCGTAACTCCTGGTCCCAGCCACACGGTCGTAACTCCTAGTCCCAGCCACATGGTCGTAACTCCTGGTCCCAGCCACATGGTCGTAACTCCTGGTCCCAGCCACACGGCCGTAGTCCCAGCCACACGGTCGTAACTCCTAGTCCCAACCACACGGTCGTAACTCCTGGTCCCAGCCACACGGTCGTAACTCCTAGTCCCAGCCACATGGTCGTAACTCCTGGTCCCAGCCACATGGTCGTAACTCCTGGTCCCAGCCACACGGCCGTAGTCCCAGCCACACGGTCGTAACTCCGGGTCCCAGCCACACGGTCGTAACTCCTGGTCCCAACCACACGGTCGTAACTCCTAGTCCCAGCCACACGGTCGTAACTCTGGGTCCCAGCCACACTGTCGTAACTCCTAGTCCCAGCCACACGGTCGTAACTCCTAGTCCCAGCCACACGGTCGTAACTCCTAGTCCCAGCCACACGGTCGTAACTCCTAGTCCCAGCCACACGGTCGTAACTCCTAGTCCCAACCACACTGTCGTAACTCCTAGTCCCAGCCACACGGTCGTAACTCCTGGTCCCAGCCACACGGTCGTAACTCCTAGTCCCAGCCACATGGTCGTAACTCCTGGTCCCAGCCACACGGTCGTAACTCCTGGTCCCAACCACACGGTCGTAACTCCTGGTCCCAACCACACTGTCGTAACTCCTAGTCCCAACCACATGGTCGTAACTCCTGGTCCCAACCACACGGTCGTAACTCCTAGTCCCAACCACACGGTCGTAACTCCTGGTCCCAGCCACATGGTCGTAACTCCTGGTCCCAGCCACATGGTCGTAACTCCTGGTCCCAGCCACACGGCCGTAGTCCCAGCCACACGGTCGTAACTCCTAGTCCCAACCACACGGTCGTAACACCCTGGTCCCAACCACACGGTCGTAACTCCTAGTCCCAACCACACGGTCGTAACTCCTGGTCCCAGCCACACGGTCGTAACTCCTAGTCCCAGCCACATGGTCGTAACTCCTGGTCCCAGCCACATGGTCGTAACTCCTGGTCCCAGCCACACGGCCGTAGTCCCAGCCACACGGTCGTAACTCCGGGTCCCAGCCACACGGTCGTAACTCCTGGTCCCAACCACACGGTCGTAACTCCTAGTCCCAGCCACACGGTCGTAACTCTGGGTCCCAGCCACACTGTCGTAACTCTTAGTCCGAGCCACACGGTCGTAACTCCTAGTCCCAGCCACACGGTCGTAACTCCTAGTCCCAGCCACACGGTCGTAACTCCTAGTCCCAACCACACTGTCGTAACTCCTAGTCCCAGCCACACGGTCGTAACTCCTGGTCCCAGCCACACGGTCGTAACTCCTAGTCCCAGCCACATGGTCGTAACTCCTGGTCCCAGCCACACGGTCGTAACTCCTGGTCCCAACCACACGGTCGTAACTCCTAGCCGTCATGGTGGTGACACCAGCAGTACTAGTGGTAGAGGTACCATCTGATTCGTGCTGCTGCTGGCCAGAGGCTGGCAAGGCTTTTGGCTTTTGGTCTAATTGGTCATTTACATTTACACACTGAGCCTCAGCCAAGACAGACAGAGCCAGAGGGCGGTGGAGCGTGTGTATGGGTGTGTGTGTGTGTGTGTGTGTGTGTGTGTGTGTGTGTGTGTGTGTGTGTGTGTGTGTGTGTGTGCTCTCATCTCTCCCCTGCCACAGTCTACCACTGTGTATTAGAACCCTGGAAGTACCACAAGAGCACTGAAAGTTATTTATTGACCCATAAATCGCTCGTGTGGCTCTCACTAAAAGACCGGGAGGAGAGGAGTATGAGCGTGTGTGTGTGTGTGTGTGTGTGTGTGAGTGTGTGTGTGTGTTCAGCCTAGGTAATAGGTCTCTCCGACTCTGTCTATTAAAGGATCAAGTATGGATGCAACATGTGTGACTACACAAATATGTTGCCTACTGCATATTGAGAGAACGTGTCTATCACCTCTGATTGTTTTAATATGGCGAACCTATTAGTAAGTCCATTAGAATGAATATCCTCTAACCCAGAGATGACCTTAACAGCTGGTATATATCTAGGGAGGTACCAGTACCACGATCAGCTGGTATATATCTAGGGAGGTACCAGTACCACGATCAGCTGGTATATATCTAGGGAGGTACCAGTACCACGATCAGCTGGTATATATCTAGGGAGGTACCAGTACCACGATCAGCTGGTATATATCTAGGGAGGTACCAGTACCACGATCAGCTGGTATATATCTAGGGAGGTACCAGTACCACGATCAGCTGGTATATATCTAGGGAGGTACCAGTACCACGATCAGTATATGTCCTGATAACAGTCTCTATATACTGTATATGTCCTGATAGAAGTCTCTATATATAGTATATGTCCTGATAACAGTCTCTATATACAGTATATGTCCTGATAACAGTCTCTATAGACGGTATATGTCCTTATAACAGTCTCTATAGACTGTATATGTCCTTTTAACTGTCTCTATATACAGTATATGTCCTGATAACAGTCTCTATATACTGTATACGTCCTGATAACAGTCTCTATATACTCTCTGTTCTATTCCTGGACCACCCCAGTCTATCTCTGTTCTATTCCTGGATCACCCCAGTCTCTATCTCTGTTCTATTCCTGGACCACCCCAGTATCTATCTCTGTTCTATTCCTGGACCACCCCAGTCTATTCCTGGACCACCCCAGTCTCTATCTCTGTTCTATTCCTGGACCACCCCAGTCTATTCCTGGACCACCCCAGTCTCTATCTCTGTTCTATTCCTGGACCACCCCAGTCTATTCCTGGACCACCCCAGTATCTATCTCTGTTCTATTCCTGGACCACCCCAGTCTCTATCTCTGTTCTATTCCTGGACCACCCCAGTATCTATCTCTGTTCTATTCCTGGACCACCCCAGTATCTATCTCTGTTCTATTCCTGGACCACCCCAGTCTCTATCTCTGTTCTGTTCCTGGACCACCCCAGTATCTATCTCTGTTCTATTCCTGGATCAGCCCAGTCTATTCCTGGACCACCCCAGTCTATCTCTGTTCTATTCCTGGACCACCCCAGTATCTATCTCTGTTCTATTCCTGGATCACCCCAGTCTATCTCTGTTCTATTCCTGGACCACCCCAGTCTATCTCTGTTCTATTCCTGGACCACCCCAGTATCTATCTCTGTTCTATTCCTGGATCAGCCCAGTCTATTCCTGGACCACCCCAGTCTATCTCTGTTCTATTCCTGGACCACCCCAGTATCTATCTCTGTTCTATTCCTGGATCAGCCCAGTCTATTCCTGGACCACCCCAGTCTATCTCTGTTCTATTCCTGGACCACCCCAGTATCTATCTCTGTTCTATTCCTGGACCACCCCAGTATCTATCTCTGTTCTATTCCTGGACCACCCCAGTATCTATCTCTGTTCTATTCCTGGACCACCCCAGTCTCTCTGTTCTATTCCTGGACCACCCCAGTATCTATCTTTGTTCTATTCCTGGATCACCCCAGTCTATTCTGTTCTATTCCTGGATCTATCCCTGTTCTATTCCTGGACCACCCCAGTACCTATCTCTGTTCTATTCCTGGACCACCCCAGTCTCTATCTCTGTTCTATTCCTGGACCACCCCAGTCTCTCTCTGTTCTATTCCTGGATCACCCCAGTCTATCTCTGTTCTATTCCTGGACCACCCCAGTCTATTTCTGGACCACCCCTATTCCTGGATCACCCCAGTCTATTCCTGTACCACCCCAGTTCTATTCCTGGACCCAGTCTCTCATCTGTTCTGTTCTGGACCACCCCATTCCTGGACCACCCCAGTATCTATCTCTGTTCTATTCCTGGACCACCCCAGTATCTATCTCCCAGTATCTATCTCTGTTCTATTCCTGGACCACCCCAGTCTATTCCTGGACCACCCCAGTATCTATCTCTGTTCTATTCCTGGACCACCCCAGTATCTATCTCTGTTCTATTCCTGGACCACCCCAGTCTATCTCTGTTCTATTCCTGGACCACCCCAGTATCTATCTCTGTTCTATTCCTGGACCACCCCAGTCTATTCCTGGACCACCCCAGTCTATCTCTGTTCTATTCCTGGACCACCCCAGTCTCTATCTCTGTTCTATTCCTGGACCACCCCAGTATCTATCTCTGTTCTATTCCTGGACCACCCCAGTCTCTATCTCTGTTCTATTCCTGGACCACCCCAGTATCTATCTCTGTTCTATTCCTGGACCACCCCAGTCTATTCCTGGACCACCCCAGTCTATCTCTGTTCTATTCCTGGACCACCCCAGTATCTATCTCTGTTCTATTCCTGGATCAGCCCAGTCTATTCCTGGACCACCCCAGTCTATCTCTGTTCTATTCCTGGACCACCCCAGTATCTATCTCTGTTCTATTCCTGGATCACCCCAGTCTATTCCTGGACCACCCCAGTCTATCTCTGTTCTATTCCTGGACCACCCCAGTATCTATCTCTGTTCTATTCCTGGACCACCCCAGTATCTATCTCTGTTCTATTCCTGGACCACCCCAGTCTATTCCTGGACCACCCCAGTCTATCTGTTCTATTCCTGGACCACCCCAGTATCTATCTCTGTTCTATTCCTGGACCACCCCAGTCTATTCCTGGACCACCCCAGTCTATCTCTGTTCTATTCCTGGACCACCCCAGTCTATCTCTGTTCTATTCCTGGATCACCCCAGTATCTATCTCTGTTCTATTCCCAGTCTATCTCTGTTCTATTCCTGGACCACCCCAGTATCTATCTCTGTTCTATTCCTGGACCACCCCAGTCTATTCCTGGACCACCCCAGTCTCTATCTCTGTTCTATTCCTGGACCACCCCAGTCTCTATCTCTGTTCTATTCCTGGACCACCCCAGTCTATCTCTGTTCTATTCCTGGACCACCCCAGTATCTATCTCTGTTCTATTCCTGGACCACCCCAGTCTATTCCTGGACCACCCCAGTATCTATCTCTGTTCTATTCCTGGACCACCCCAGTCTCTATCTCTGTTCTATTCCTGGACCACCCCAGTCTCTCTCTGTTCTATTCCTGGACCACCCCAGTCTATCTCTGTTCTATTCCTGGACCACCCCAGTCTATTCCTGGACCACCCCAGTATCTATCTCTGTTCTATTCCTGGACCACCCCAGTCTATCTCTGTTCTATTCCTGGACCACCCCAGTCTATTCCTGGACCACCCCAGTCTCTATCTCTGTTCTATTCCTGGACCACCCCAGTATCTATCTCTGTTCTATTCCTGGACCACCCCAGTATCTATCTCTGTTCTATTCCTGGACCACCCCAGTCTATTCCTGGACCACCCCAGTCTATCTCTGTTCTATTCCTGGACCACCCCAGTATCTATCTCTGTTCTATTCCTGGACCACCCCAGTCTATCTCTGTTCTATTCCTGGACCACCCCAGTCTATCTCTGTTCTATTCCTGGACCACCCCAGTATCTATCTCTGTTCTATTCCTGGATCACCCCAGTCTATCTCTGTTCTATTCCTGGATCACCCCAGTCTCTCTCTGTTCTATTCCTGGATCACCCCAGTCTCTCTCTGTTCTATTCCTGGATCACCCCAGTCTCTCTCTGTTCTATTCCTGGACCACCCCAGTCTCTCTCTGTTCTATTCCTGGACCACCCCAGTCTATCTCTGTTCTATTCCTGGACCACCCCAGTCTATCTCTGTTCTATTCCTGGATCACCCCAGTCTATTCCTGGACCACCCCAGTCTATTCCTGGACCACCCCAGTCTCTATCTCTGTTCTATTCCTGGACCACCCCAGTCTATTCCTGGACCACCCCAGTATCTATCTCTGTTCTATTCCTGGACCACCCCAGTATCTATCTCTGTTCTATTCCTGGACCACCCCAGTCTATCTCTGTTCTATTCCTGGACCACCCCAGTCTCTATCTCTGTTCTATTCCTGGACCACCCCAGTATCTATCTCTGTTCTATTCCTGGACCACCCCAGTCTATCTCTGTTCTATTCCTGGACCATAATGGTGTTTGTTATTCACTGGTTGCCCTTTTCTTGTGGCAACAGGTCACACATTTTGCTGCTGTAATGGCACACTGTGGTATTTCACCCAGTAGATATTGGAGTTAACCAAAATTGGGTTTGTTTTTAGAATTCTATTTGTGTCTGTGTAATCTGAGGGAAATATGTGTCATACAGGAGGTTAGACAGGCAGGAGGTTAGGCAGGAGGTTAGGAAGTGCAGCTCAGTTTCCACCTCATTTTGTGGGCTGTGTGCACATAGCCTGTTTTCTCCTGAGAGCCAGGTCTATCTACAGCGGCCTTTCTCAATAGCAAGGCTATGCTCACTGAGTCTGTACATGGTCAAAGCTTTCCTTAAGTTTGGGTCAGTCACAGTGGTCAGGTATTCTGCCACTGTGTACTCTCTGTTTAGGGCCAAATAGCGTTCTAGTTTTTTTTTAAAGTTTTTTATTCTTTCCAATGTGTCAAGTAATTCTCCTTTCTTTTCTCATGATTTGGTTGGGTCTAATTGTGTTGCTGTCCTGGGGCTCTGTGGGGTGTGTTTGTGAACAGAGCCCCAGGACCAGCTTGCTTAAGGGACTCTTCTCCAGGTTCATCTCTCTGTAGGTGATGGCTTTGTTGTGGAAGGTTTGGGAATCGCTTCCTTTTTAGGTGGTTGTAGAATTGAACCTCAACACAAGATTCTGTTCCACCTACTCCACCTACTCCACCTACTCCACCTACTTCACCTACTCCACCTACTCCACCTACTCCACATTGAAAATCTGAATGTCAAATCTAATCGTCATAATCTTCAATGAGCATATTTTAAAAGAGCATCTTGGAAAATAACCTGTTGCTATTTTCATGAAATCTATTCTCAAGATTTTTGGAAATTAGTTAGATATTAGTACATTGTTAGATATGTGCCATTAGGTTTTCCATGACAAGAGTAAGTGTTGTTGTTCATTGTTCCTATTCTGGCATTTCAATAGACAAAGCCCAGTTGTGATTGTGTTTTCACCCCCCCCCCCCCCCCATTTTCTTCATAAAATGCTCGGGCCAGGTGAGACCATTGTCGAGTCATAGGGGAGTTTGTTTACCTTTCCTCCTTCTTTCCCAGCAGATCCAGGTAAACCTTGCTCTCCGGGGGGTCCAGGGGAACCAGGGTGTCCTCTCTCTCCGATGCCGCCGGTCTCTCCCGTTGGTCCCTGTCAGACAGACACAACACCAGATTTACATACTGTGTCACATGTTTATGCTTATTAGACGACAGTAAACTAGTAATTCAAAGGTTTTCAAGTAAATGTTTTACATCATTTAGTGTGTGAATGATTACAGGTTAATTTCCCTAGTGTCCTGATAAACATGTTTAGTGTGTAGTGTGTGAATGATTACAGGTTAATTTCCCTAGTGTCCTGATAAACATGTTTAGTGTGTAGTGTGTATTGTGTAGTGCATAGTATATAGTATGTAGTGTGTGAATGATTACAGGTTAATTTCCCTAGTGTCCTGATAAACATGTTTAGTGTGTAGTGTGTATTGTGTAGTGCATAGTATATAGTGTGTAGTGTGTAGTGTGTGAATGATTACAGGTTAATTTCCCTAGTGTCCTGATAAACATGTTTAGTGTGTAGTGTGTATCGTGTAGTGCATAGTATATAGTGTGTAGTGTGTGGGCCTACCTGAGGTCCTACAACCCCTCCAGGCCCAGGTGGGCCAGTCTTTCCCTGGAAACCTGTCTCTCCTCTCTGCCCAGGGTGACCAGGCATTCCGTCTTTACCAGGGGGCCCCTGAGGGAGATGAGATGGACAGGTTAAGTTAATAGGGACCACATTGCTGAAGTAGAATGACACTGTAATACATACTGTAGTACCATCAGCTATTTTAAAGGAGAGGTTAGGGCCCTTAGGTTCTGGGAAGGGTACTTAGGTTAGGGCCCTTAGGTTCTGGGAAGGGTACTTAAATTAGGGCCCTTAGGTTCTGGGAAGGGTACTTAAATTAGGGCCCTTAGGTTCTGGGAAGGGTACTTAAATTAGGGCCCTTAGGTCCTGGGAAGGGTACATAGGTTAGGGCCCTTAGGTCCTGGGAAGGGTACTTACGTTTGGGCCCTTAGGTCCTGAGAAGGGTACTTAGGTTAGGGCCCTTAGGTCCTGAGAAGGGTACTTACGTTTGGGCCCTTAGGACCTGGGAAGCCGACTGGCCCCTGGGGTCCTTGAGGTCCCTGTGATAAAATAAGAAAAAAATGAACATCCTTAATCCTCAACCTCCTCCCAATGGCCTATTATACTAAAACCAGCCTTTATCCTCAACCTCCTCCCAATGGCCTCCAAACTAAAACCATCCTTCATCCTCACACCTCCTCCCAATGGCCTCCGAATTAAAACCATCCTTTATCCTCAACCTCCTCCCAATGGCCTCCAAACTAAAACCCTACTTAATCCTCAACCTCCTCCCAATGGCCTCCAAACTAAAAACTATCCTTAATCCTCAACCTCCTCCCAATGACCTCCAAACTAAAACCCTACTTAATCCTCAACCTCCTCCCAATGGCCTCCAAACTAAAAACTATCCTTTATCCTCAACCTCCTCCCAATGACCTCCAAACTAAAACCCTACTTAATCCTCAACCTCCTCCCAATGGCCTCCAAACTAAAACCCTCCTTTATCCTCAACCTCCTCCCAATGGCCTCCAAACTAAAACCAATCTTAATCCTCAACCTCCTCCCAATGGCCTCCAACTAAAACATCTCTGCAGATTCTTTGCAATAGAACAGAATACATATATTTAGTACTCACTCTCTCTCCTGGTCCACCGGGAGGTCCATCGTTGCCTGATGTTCCCTGTGGAGCAGACAAACACAGTCAGATATAGGCTGGAGAGATGGGTGGGAATCTTCGGCATTGTCCTTGACTGCTTCAGGTCATATCTTTGTGGCAGATGTTCCTCAGTGAGCACGGGTGGTTTTGTATCACCCCAAATACTATTTTCACTATTGTGTCCCTCAGGGGTCAGTTCTGGGGCCCATCCTCCCCCCCCCCTCTTGGTGACATCATCCACAATCATAGCATTCCGTTTCGCTGCTATGCGGATGACACACAGCTCTATGTACAAATCAGACCAAGCTAGCGTAGCTACTCTTCACAAGTGAAGAGATGACCATTCCAGAGTCTAGGTTGAAAACTAAAGGAGACCGGGTATTTTCCATTAGGGCAACTAGACAGTGGAATGGTCTGCCAGAGATCAGGCTTGCAGACCCAGTGCCTCTTTTTAAATCCCTGCTGAGCATATACTTTTAGAAATATTATTTTAATGTAAGATTTTATCTTTTTTTATTCATTTCTCCTTCTTATTGTTTTTCTTTCTTTGTTAGTACTTTTATTTAATTGTATTATTTTATGATGTGATGCACTTTCTTACTAGTATTGAAAAGCGCTACACAAATAAAGTTATTATTAGTATTATTATTATTATAAGTAGGCCTGGGTCAAATCATGTTAAATACTTTCAAACATCTGAGCTGCACTTGATGTAATTTGCCATGTATTCATAGAACCAAATGTGTCTAGAAGATGTTTCTGGATGGGTCATCGTCCTGGTTAGGTGACACTTATCTTCTACCCGACTTAGAGACGGATATAAACTGACCTTAGCACCTGGTTTTCCAGTTGGTCCTCTGGCACCTCTTCCACCACGGGGACCCTAGATTACAGGAACACAGAGATGACCAATCATCATCATAGCAACTCAGAGATGGTGTTGTGTTAGAAGAGAGAGAATAGACTGCGGATCGACTGTAGAGTTTCCAGGTTCTTACCGTTGGGCCACGTTGTCCTCTGGGTCCAGATTTACCAGCGATACCCTGAAAAACACCACACAACCACACAAACATCTTTATTCGTGAGACCTGGGGGGGGGTCTCAAACAAACAATCAAACGTGATATAAGAGAAATAGAAAGGATACATTGACTATATATATTGACTGATAAACATGAGGTAAACAGTAATTACAGATGAATCTATACACACAAAGTTAAGATCATTCAAACACACTATAGCTCCCTCAGACAGACAGACTGCTCTGTGGACGAATGAGATAAAACAATCTGCAACATCTTTTAGAGAAATAAATCTGAAAATCAGGGCACTCCTCTCCTCCCTCCTCTCCTCCCCTCTCCTCCCCTCTCCTCCCCTCCCTCCCCTCTCCTCCCCTCTCCTCCCTCCTCTCATCCTCTCTCCTCCCTCCTCTCATCTCTCTCCTCCCCTCTCCTCCCCTCTCCTCCCTCCTCTCCTCTCCTCCCTCCTCTCCTCCCCTCTCCTCCCTCCTCTCATCCTCTCCTCCCCTCTCCTCCCTCCTCTCCTCCCCTCTCCTCCCTCCTCTCCTCCCCTCTCCTCCCCTCTCCTCCCTCCTCTCCTCCCCTCTCCTCCCTCCTCTCCTCCCCTCTCCTCTCCTCCCCCTCTCCTCCCCTCTCCTCCCCTCTCCTCCCTCCTCTCCTCCCCTCTCCTCCCCTCACCCCTCTCCTCCCCTCTCCTCCCCTCTCCTCCCTCCTCTTCTCCCCTCTTCTCCCTCCTCTCCTCCCCTCTCCTCCCCTCTCCTCCCCTCTTCTCCCTCCTCTCTCCCCCCTCTCCTCCCTCCTCTCTCCTCCCCTCCCCTCCTCCTCTCCCCCTCTCCTCCCCTCTCCTCCCCTCTCCTCCCTCCTCTTCTCCCCTCTCCTCCCTCCTCTCCTCCCCTCTCCTCCCCTCCTCTTCTCCCCTCTTCTCCCCTCTCCTCCCCCCTCTTCTATTGAGTTGTATTGACTTGATTATTTACTTTGGCAGTAGTTCTTCTTGCCGCTACTTGTCCTACTTTACTTTGGCAGTAGTTCTTCTTGACACTACTTGTCCTACTTTACTTTGGCAGTAGTTCTTCTTGACACTACTTGTCCTACTTTACTTTGGCAGTAGTTCTTCTTGACGCTACTTGTCCTACTTTACTTTGGCAGTAGTTCTTCTTGACACTACTTGTCCTACTTTACTTTGGCAGTAGTTCTTCTTGACGCTACTTGTCCTACTTTACTTTGGCAGTAGTTCTTCTTGACACTACTTGTCCTACTTTACATTGGCAGTAGTTCTTCTTGACGCTACTTGTCCTACTTTACTTTGGCAGTAGTTCTTCTTGACGCTACTTGTCCTACTTTACTTTGGCAGTAGTTCTTGAATTGACTTGTCCTACTTTACTTTGGCAGTAGTTCTTCTTGACGCTACTTGTCCTACTTTACTTTGGCAGTAGTTCTTCTTGACGCTACTTGTCCTACTTTACTTTGGCAGTAGTTCTTCTTGAATTTACTTGTCCTACTTTACTTTGGCAACAGGTCTTCTTGATTCTACCTGTGGTATTTTACTTTGACAGTAGTCCTTCTTGAATCTACTTGGAGGTTAAGGAATGTAGTTCCACAAGAATATTTCAGACTGGTGTCATAGAGGTGTCCTGGCTAAATTCCCAATCTGGCCCTCAAACCATCACGGTCACCTAATAATCCCCAGTTTACAGTTGGCTCATTCATCCCCCCTCCTCTCCCCTGTAACTATTCCCCAGGTCGTTGCTGTAAATGAGAACGTGTTCTCAGTCAACTTACCTGGTAAAATAACGGATCAATAAATACATAAAAGAGGGTGAAGAGACATGTTACGAGACATGTTACGAGACATGGAATGATCTAAAGAGCCTCACCCTTCCTCCTTTCTCTCCGTTGGAGCCGAGGAATCCAGGGAAGCCACTGGAGCCCTGTGAACGGAGAGGTGGTTAGAAAACAGAAGGAACTATACAGGGATAGTTAGAGAGATGAAGAAGAGAAATGGATAGAGAGATGAAGAAGAGAGAGGAATGGAGAGATGAAAAGAGATGGATAGAGAGATGAAGAAGAGAGATGGATAGAGAGATGAAGAAAAGAGATGGATAGAGAGAGGAAGAAGAGAGACGGACAGAGAGAGGAAGAGAGATGGATAGAGAGATGAAGAAGAGATATGGATAGAGAGATGAAGAAGAGATGGATAGAGAGATGAAGAAGAGAGAGGAATGGAGAGATGAAGAGAGATGGATAGAGAGATGAAGAAGAGAGATGGATAGAGAGAGGAAGAAGAGAGACGGACAGAGAGAGGAAGAGCGGACAGGAATAGATACTACATTTCAAGTGACCTCTGTCCAATCTAATCAAGCCTCACACAGAATAGAAAGGGACACAGGGCTAAAAGAGTCTCGCTGAAAAAGCTAAGAGGCGCTAGCTAGTTAGCACACAGTTAGAAACAAAGACATATGAGAGAAAGATGAGGTCGATTCTGTTTGATACACATCAGCCGTTTAGCTGTTGCCACATTGACGGCCATCACAATACCAGTCCAATAAACGACCCGTCACAGTGCTCCCTTTGGCATGATAATTACCATGTTGACTAAAGAATGAAACCCATAGGAGTTCACCAATGTGGTATCCCTTCAAGTAGCATTGAAAATACACATACATTATTAAGAAAAAGAGTTATACCCTGACTACACTGGTCGCACACGCGACGCAAAATAAATGTAGAAATCTATATTATTCAATCATTGCACTAACACGGCTCGTGCGAGCCAACCAGCATCCGCGTTGCCAAGGACTAAAATAGAAGTCAGTTCTATTTGTGACGCAGATCACGCTGCAAGTCCTGCCTCTCCCACCTCCTCATTGGTTCATAGAAGCAGGTACCCACGTGCCATCTCCTCATTGGTTATACCCACGTGGGTGACTGAAAGACGAACGAGGTCGGTGGCAGTAATGCACCTAATTTATGACAGTTGCCAATCGCAATATAAAGTCAAGAGGAGAAAAAGCCTGGAAGGAGGAGAGATGACTAGAACCGATTTGGTTTACTGTTTTATGTGTGGATTAATTGTCGGAGTAGAGGACCTTGTGCATTTCAGGTGAAATAATAACTCAATGTTTATATCCCAGGGCAAATTAGCTAGCAACAGCAAGCTAGCTAAATAGGACAAATTAGCTAGCAACAGCAAGCTAACTAGCTAAATTGCCCTACATGTTTAATGCTTTTCGACCTGTCCCCAAATTAATTTAAATGGTTCAGAGTTTGTTTTGATATTTTAACCTGCGTGTCGTGATCACGTTTGGTGTGGGGGGGACAAAATACATTTATACGCGATGACGCAGCCGGTTTGGGTTCCGTGTTATAGTGGATGTGCTTCATAGCACATAGACATGCTCTCTCATACAGTGAATACATCTGTCTACCTGTGTATGTGTGTGTCACGAATCCCGACGAAGATGGTGCCTCTTCCTGTTCGGGCGGCGCTCGGCGGTCGTCGTCGCCGGCCTACTAGCTGCCATCGATTCCCTGTCCTTTTGTTTCTGTTAGTTGGGTCTAATTAGTTACACCTGTTTTGAGTTTAGTTTTGTTTGTAGACTATTTAAGGGCACTAGGCCCGCTGGTTATTGTGCGGGCTTGTTCTCTGTTTTATTGGTGTTGGTTGATTATTGTGATCTCTATTTTTCCGGACAGTTTTAGTCCTGTTTTTTGGACGGGTTGTTTCATGCGCCCTTGTGTTTTTTAGCATGTTTGTTTTTCCGCTGTCATTAGAATAAAAGATCCACGTACGGAATTACCTGCTCTCTGCGCTTGACTCCTCCACCCACCATTCATAGAAGTCATAACAGTGTGACTGTGCTATTTGTGAGGACAGTGACTGCTAATTGTGAGGACAGTGACTGTGCTATTTGTGAGGACAGTGACTGCTATTTGTGAGGACAGTGACTGTGCTATTTGGGAGGACAGTGACTGTGCTATTTGGGAGGACAGTGACTGTGCTATTTGGGAGGACAGTGACTGTTCTACTTGTGAAGACAGTGACTGTGCTATTTGTGAGGACAGTGACTGTGCTATTTGTGAGGACAGTGACTGTGCTACTTGTGAGGACAGTGACTGCTAATTGTGAGGACAGTGACTGTGCTATTTGTGAGGACAGTGACTGTGCTATTTGTGAGGACAGTGACTGTGCTATTTGTGAGGACAGTGACTGCTATTTGTGAGGACAGTGACTGTGCTATTTGGGAGGACAGTGACTGTGCTATTTGTGAGGACAGTGACTGCTATTTGTGAGGACAGTGACTGTGCTATTTGGGAGGACAGTGACTGTGCTATTTGTGAGGACAGTGACTGCTATTTGGGAGGACAGTGACTGTGCTATTTGTGAGGACAGTGACTGTGCTATTTGGGAGGACAGTGACTGTGCTATTTGTGAGGACAGTGACTGCTATTTGTGAGGACAGTGACTGTGCTATTTGTGAGGACAGTGACTGTGCTACTTGTGAGGACAGTGACTGCTATTTGTGAGGACAGTGACTGCTATTTGTGAGGACAGTGACTGTGCTATTTGGGAGGACAGTGACTGTGCTATTTGGGAGGACAGTGACTGTGCTATTTGGGAGGACAGTGACTGTTCTACTTGTGAAGACAGTGACTGTGCTATTTGTGAGGACAGTGACTGTGTTATTTGTGAGGACAGTGACTGTGCTACTTGTGAGGACAGTGACTGTGCTACTTGTGAGGACAGTGACTGTGCTACTTGTGAGGACAGTGACTGTGCTATTTGTGAGGACAGTGACTGTGCTATTTGTGAGGACAGTGACTGTGCTACTTGTGAGGACAGTGACTGTGCTACTTGTGAGGACAGTGACTGTGCTACTTGTGAGGACAGTGACTGTGCTACTTGTGAGGACAGTGACTGTTCTACTTGTGAGGACAGTGACTGCTATTTGTGAGGACAGTGACTGTGCTATTTGTGAGGACAGTGACTGTGCTACTTGTGAGGACAGTGACTGTTCTACTTGTTAGGACAGTGACTGTGCTACTTGTGAGGACAGTGACTGTGCTACTTGTAAGGACAGTGACTGCTATTTGTGAGGACAGTGACTGTGCTATTTGTGAGGACAGTGACTGTGCTACTTGTGAGGACAGTGACTGCTATTTGTGAGGACAGTGACTGTGCTATTTGTGAGGACAGTGACTGTGCTACTTGTGAGGACAGTGACTGTGCTACTTGTGAGGACAGCATTAAGAAAAACAATGGCGACAGCTAGGAAGGGAGAAGGATCTCTTTGGCTTAATTATTTTTATCACATCGTTGCAAGTTCTGCTAAACTAAACATTGAGAAAAGGGGAGAAGAGGAGGAGAAGAGAGGGGAGGAGGAGGAGAGGGGAGGAGAGGAGAGGAGAGGAGGAGAGGAGAAGGAGATGGGATAAGAGGAGGAGAGGAGGGGAGAAGAGGAGGGGAGGGGAGAAGAGGAGAGGAAGGATAAGAGAAGAAAGGAGAGCTGGAAAAGGCAGGAGAGAAGGAGAGGAGGAGAGGAGAGAAGAGGAAAAGATAGCAGCCAAGTTGTCACAAGACAGACAAAGCGATTGCAAATAGCTTGGTGAATTAACAGAAAGAGAAAGCTGTTAACAGAGACGGCCAGAGCCACGCAGCAAGAAAAAGAACCCTCAGTCACTTGTTTACAGAGGGAAGACAAGGGAGAGGTTGAATCAACTCCAAACCGAACGACCTTTTCATACACTATGAGCATTTCTAAATGTAGATGTTTTCTTTATTTCCTAATCAGGGACTGGTTTCTGAACAACTCTGTTTAGTCAAACATTTCCCCGGGGCATAGTGACTGAATCACTCTGTTTAGTCAACTGTTCCACTGACATAGTGTCTGTCCCAAAGTGACAGGGGTGTCTGTCCCAAAGTGACAGGGGTGTCTGTCCCAAAGTGACAGGGGTGTCTGTCCCAAAGTGACAGGGGTGTCTGTCCCAAGTGGAACCCTATTCACTTGATAGTGCACTAATTTTAACCAGGGCCCAAAAGGCTGGTTCATAAATACAGGAAGGAGTATGGACAGGTGATGACATCAGCAGATGCCTCATTGGATAAGGAAGATGGGTAGGAGGAAGAGTCAGCAATATAAACACACACACTCACTCAATTACTTACACACACACACACACACTCATACATACACATGCACGCACGCACACACTCTAGCACACACACACCCTGTTTTCACATACCTTAGGTCCTTGTCTTCCTGGGTAACCGGGTAACCCGGGGACACCAAGTTTACCCTAAACAACAACAAAGACAATACAGGTTCTTAAAAACAGATCAAAATGGGGAGGATAGTGGTAGTGGTGGTGGTAGTGGTGGTGGTAGTGGTAGTGGTAGGGGTAGAGTTAGTGGTAGTGGTGGTGGTATTGGTAGTGGTAGGGTTAATGGTAGTGATGGTGGTAGGGGTAGTGGTAGGGTTAATGGTAGTGATAGTGGTAGGGTTAGTGGTAGTGGTAGGGTTAATGGTAGTGATAGTGGTAGGGTTAGTGATAGTGGTAGTGGTAGGGTTAGTGGTAGTGATTGTTTTAGTGACAGTTTTAGTGATAGTTTTTCTGCTATGTGATTGTGAGGTGTCAGTACCTTCTCTCCAGCCGACCCGATGGGGCCAACCTCTCCGTTGGGGCCAGAACGACCTTTGGGGCCTTCAGGTCCATCTTCACCTCTGGTTCCTAGGACACCGAGCTCTCCCTTGTCTCCCTTGATGCCCATGTCACCCTTGAAGCCTGGAAAACCATCCTCTCCCTGAAAAAAACACAGGAAATAGAAATACATGCATTTTTTTCACTGAGCAGTGGGTTGTCTTGGACTATTATAGAATATCACCGTCATATTAACAGTGGCAAACTACCTTTAATAATTTAAAAAGTTTTAAAAAAAAAGCAAACTCTTTATTTTTTATTTTTTAGATGAGCAGCCAGGCATTAGATGCATATGCTGTAAACTTGGGGTGATAAATGGTGACATCTAGTGGTAAGAATGGTGAATTGCAGAGTTACAGAATATTGTGATCTCCTGACATCATCCGGTCAGACCTGAGAATGCAGTTGGCTTGTGTTTCTCATCAACCCTTGTACAGAATATGGTGCAGACCGCAATTCGGGGCGTTTCTTAATTTTTGTGTTCCCTGATATTGAGGAAATGCCCATTGATACAATGCCATTGATCAGTTACGGTGTTATAAGACTGATGTTTTCTCGACACAGATGATTTGTTTATATGGCAGGTTAGGAGACTGATGTTAAGGTGAGGAAAAGGGTTAGGCTTAGCTACAATGCTACAGTTGTCAACAACTGTTGTCCCCGCCGACGCGAAAGAACCAACCATAGACCAAGGTCAAGCATTAATGGTATCAAGAAACGCCTATATCAGAAAGCACCCTTAGGCCTCCTGAGTGGCGCAGCGGTCTAAGGCACTGCATCGCAGTGATAGAGGCGTCACTACAGATCCGGGTTCGATCCCAGGCTGTGTCGCAGCCCGCCGCGACAGTGAGACCCATGAGGTGGTGCACAATTTAGCCCAGCGTCGTCCGGGGTTAGTGGAGGATTTTCCTGGCTGTTGTGACGGCCTGGGCGCAGTACACACTGACTTCGGTCGCCAGCTGGACGGTGTTTCCTCCAACACATTGGTGCGGGTCAAGCGAGTAGTG
This sequence comes from Oncorhynchus nerka, assembly GCF_034236695.1. Lineage (NCBI taxonomy): Eukaryota > Metazoa > Chordata > Actinopteri > Salmoniformes > Salmonidae > Oncorhynchus > Oncorhynchus nerka. The sequence goes on along the minus strand of NC_088424.1, from coordinate 47,599,593 downwards.
TGTCAAGAAGCAGTGAGGCTTGGCAGGGTCGTGTTTTTGGGGGACGCATGGCTCTCGACCTTCAAAACGGTCCCTAGACTGTATGGGAGTTGCAGCGATGGGACAAGGCTGTAACTACCAATTCGGGGAGGATAAAGGGGTAAAAAAGTACAACAACAAAAAAAGAAAACACCCCTTAATTGCGCTCTGCATTTACACACAGAAACAACTTCAAGAGGCTATCTTTCCCAAATAGCACTAGGCAGGTAGTCTAGTGGTTAGAGTGTAGGGGGGGGGGGCAGGTAGCCTGGTGGTTAGAGTGTAGGGACGGCAGGTAGTCTAGTGGTTAGAGTGTAGGGTCGGCAGGTAGCCTAGTGGTTAGAGTGTAGGGGGGCAGGTAGCCTAGTGGTTAGAGTGTAGGGACGGCAGGTAGCCTAGTGGTTAGAGTGTAGGGTCGGCAGGTAGCCTAGTGGTTAGAGTGTAGGGGGGGGGCAGGTAGCCTAGTGGTTAGAGTGTAGGGGGCAGGTAGCCTAGTGGTTAGAGTGTAGGGCGGCAGGTAGCCTAGTGGTTAGAGTGTAGGGTCGGCAGGTAGCCTAGTGGTTAGAGTGTAGGGGGGGGGGGGCAGGTAGCCTAGTGGTTAGAGTGTAGGGGGGCAGGTAGCCTAGTGGTTAGAGTGTAGGGGGGCAGGTAGCCTAGTGGTTAGAGTGTAGGGGGGCAGGTAGCCTAGTGGTTAGAGTGTAGGGTCGGCAGGTAGCCTAGTGGTTAGAGTGTAGGGGGCAGGTAGCCTAGTGGTTAGAGTGTAGGGTCGGCAGGTAGCCTAGTGGTTAGAGTGTAGGGTCGGCAGATAGCCTAGTGGTTAGAGTGTAGGGGGGCAGGTAGCCTAGTGGTTAGAGTGTAGGGTCGGCAGGTAGCCTAGTGGTTAGAGTGTAGGGGGGCAGGTAGCCTAGTGGTTAGAGTGTAGGGGGGGCAGGTAGCCTAGTGGTTAGAGTGTAAGGGGGCAGGTAGCCTAGTGGTTAGAGTGTAGGGGGGCAGGTAGCCTAGTGGTTAGAGTGTAGAGGCGGCAGGTAGCCTAGTGGTTAGAGTGTAGGGACGGCAGGTAGTCTAGTGGTTAGAGTGTAGGGGGGCAGGTAGCCTAGTGGTTAGAGTGTAGAGGCGGCAGGTAGCCTAGTGGTTAGAGTGTAGGGACGGCAGGTAGTCTAGTGGTTAGAGTGTAGGGGGGGGCAGGTAGCCTAGTGGTTAGAGTGTAGGGGGGCAGGTAGCCTAGTGGTTAGAGTGTAAGGGGGGCAGGTAGCCTAGTGGTTAGAGTGTAGGGGGGCAGGTAGCCTAGTGGTTAGAGTGTAGAGGCGGCAGGTAGCCTAGTGGTTAGAGTGAAGGGACGGCAGGTAGTCTAGTGGTTAGAGTGTAGGGGGGCAGGTAGCCTAGTGGTTAGAGTGTAGAGGCGGCAGGTAGCCTAGTGGTTAGAGTGTAGGGACGGCAGGTAGTCTAGTGGTTAGAGTGTAGGGGTGCAGGTAGCCTAGTGGTTAGAGTGTAGGGTCGGCAGGTAGCCTAGTGGTTAGAGTGTAGGGGGGCAGGTAGCCTAGTGGTTAGAGTGTAGGGGCGGCAGGTAGCCTAGTGGTTAGAGTGTAGGGTCGGCAGGTAGCCTAGTGGTTAGAGTGTAGGGGGGGGCAGGTAGCCTAGTGGTTAGAGTGTAGGGGGGCAGGTAGCCTAGTGGTTAGAGTGTAGGGGGCAGGTAGCCTAGTGGTTAGAGTGTAGGGTCGGCAGGTAGCCTAGTGGTTAGAGTGTAGGGTCGGCAGGTAGCCTAGTGGTTAGAGTGTAGGGGGCAGGTAGCCTAGTGGTTAGAGTGTAGGGTCGGCAGGTAGCCTAGTGGTTAGAGTGTAGGGGGGCAGGTAGCCTAGTGGTTAGAGTGTAGGGGGGGCAGGTAGCCTAGTGGTTAGAGTGTAGGGGGGCAGGTAGCCTAGTGGTTAGAGTGTAGGGGGCAGGTAGCCTAGTGGTTAGAGTGTAGGGTCGGCAGGTAGCCTAGTGGTTAGAGTGTAGGGGGGCAGGTAGCCTAGTGGTTAGAGTGTAGGGGGGCAGGTAGCCTAGTGGTTAGAGTGTAGGGGGGGGCAGGTAGCCTAGTGGTTAGAGTGTAGGGGGGCAGGTAGCCTAGTGGTTAGAGTGTAGGGACGGCAGGTAGCCTAGTGGTTAGAGTGTAGGGACGGCAGGTAGCCTAGTGGTTAGAGTGTAGGGACGGCAGGTAGTCTAGTGGTTAGAGTGTAGGGGGGCAGGTAGTCTAGTGGTTAGAGTGTAGGGTCGGCAGGTAGCCTAGTGGTTAGAGTGTAGGGTCGGCAGGTAGCCTAGTGGTTAGAGTGTAGGGGGGACAGGTAGCCTAGTGGTTAGAGTGTAGGGGGGCAGGTAGCCTAGTGGTTAGAGTGTAGGGCGGCAGGTAGCCTAGTGGTTAGAGTGTAGGGACGGCAGGTAGCCTAGTGGTTAGAGTGTAGGGTCGGCAGGTAGCCTAGTGGTTAGAGTGTAGGGACGGCAGGTAGCCTAGTGGTTAGAGTGTAGGGACGGCAGGTAGCCTAGTGGTTAGAGTGTAGGGACGGCAGGTAGTCTAGTGGTTAGAGTGTAGGGGGGGGCAGGTAGTCTAGTGGTTAGAGTGTAGGGGGGGCAGGTAGCCTAGTGGTTAGAGTGTAGGGACGGCAGGTAGCCTAGTGGTTAGAGTGTAGGGGCGGCAGGTAGCCTAGTGGTTAGAGTGTAGGGGGGCAGGTAGCCTAGTGGTTAGAGTGTAGGGGGGCAGGTAGCCTAGTGGTTAGAGTGTAGGGACGGCAGGTAGCCTAGTGGTTAGAGTGTAGGGGCGGCAGGTAGCCTAGTGGTTAGAGTGTAGGGGGCAGGTAGCCTAGTGGTTAGAGTGTATGGGGGCAGGTAGCCTAGTGGTTAGACTGTAGGGGGCAGGTAGCCTAGTGGTTAGAGTGTAGGGGGCAGGTAGTCTAGTGGTTAGAGTGTAGGGGGCAGGTAGCCTAGTGGTTAGAGTGTAGGGGGCAGGTAGCCTAGTGGTTAGAGTGTAGGGACGGCAGGTAGCCTAGTGGTTAGAGTGTAGGGACGGCAGGTAGCCTAGTGGTTAGAGTGTAGGGACGGCAGGTAGTCTAGTGGTTAGAGTGTAGGGGGGCAGGTAGTCTAGTGGTTAGAGTGTAGGGACGGCAGGTAGCCTAGTGGTTAGAGTGTAGGGACGGCAGGTAGCCTAGTGGTTAGAGTGTAGGGGGGCAGGTAGCCTAGTGGTTAGAGTGTAGGGGGCAGGTAGCCTAGTGGTTAGAGTGTAGGGACGGCAGGTAGCCTAGTGGTTAGAGTGTAGGGGGGGCAGGTAGCCTAGTGGTTAGAGTGTAGGGGGGGCAGGTAGCCTAGTGGTTAGAGTGTAGGGACGGCAGGTAGCCTAGTGGTTAGAGTGTAGGGACGGCAGGTAGCCTAGTGGTTAGAGTGTAGGGACGGCAGGTAGCCTAGTGGTTAGAGTGTAGGGACGGCAGGTAGCCTAGTGGTTAGAGTGTAGAGGCGGCAGGTAGCCTAGTGGTTAGAGTGTAGGGACGGCAGGTAGTCTAGTGGTTAGAGTGTAGGGACGGCAGGTAGCCTAGTGGTTAGAGTGTAGGGACGGCAGGTAGCCTAGTGGTTAGAGTGTAGGGACGGCAGGTAGCCTAGTGGTTAGAGTGTAGGGACGGCAGGTAGCCTAGTGGTTAGAGTGTAGAGGAGGCAGGTAGTGTAGTGGTAAGAGCTTTGGACAAATAACCGGAAAGGCTGCAAGATCGAATCCCCAGAGCTGACAATGGTAAAAATCTGTTGTTCTGCCCCTGAACAGGCAGTTAACCCACTGTTCCTAGACCAGTTAACCCACTGTTCCCCTGAACAAGGCAGTTAACCCACTGTTCCCCTGAACAAGGCAGTTAACCCACTGTTCCTAGACCAGTTAACCCACTGTTCCTAGTCTACACTGTTCCTAGACCAGTTAACCCACTGTTCCTAGACCAGTTAACCCACTGTTCCTAGACCAGTTAACCCACTGTTCCTAGTCTACACTGTTCCTAGACCAGTTAACCGACTGTTCCTAGACCAGTTACCCCACAATGACTAGTTAAATAAAGGTAACAAAGTAAAAAATGATGACTAGAGAGGAAAACCAAACTGGAGACATTAGATAGATTAACAAGCTGGAACATTTAGAGTAGCTGGGAACTACAAAGGCAGCCAATCAATCTACTATCAGATCACAGCACCTAACACATTCTCCTTCATTCCAGCTGAACGTTCTACACCCCATTACTACCCAAATGAGCTGAAGCCTTTCAAGCCTGATAGACATTTAAGGGGTTTTCAGATCTGCCTGCTAAAAAGGCTTGACAAAAAATAGTGTGGAATGACAAATATGAGACATGTCTATTGTCCCAAAATGGCACACTATGTACTACATTTGACCAGAGCCCCATGGGTAGTAGTGCACTATATAGGGAATAGGGTGCCATTTTGGGACGCACTTATGGTAAAGGTAGAAGTAGACATTTCCCCTCTAACCACTGATTCAGGGCCAGATATTAGCTTACCCCCCCCCCTTAATGGTTTAGGTTATGATTGACCGTTGGGTAATCCGATCCTCGATCTGTGGTTGAGAACCACTTCTACCTCCAACACAAATATGAGGCGGCCATTTTGTAAATGTCCGCCATGCTAAAGAAGACAC
>NC_088424.1:47584918-47589918 GCF_034236695.1 Oncorhynchus nerka | reverse complement strand
TCTATAGCGCTCTATAATGCTCTATACCGCTCTATAGCTCTCTATACCACTCTATATCTCTCTATACCGCTCTATAGCTCTCTATAACACTCTATAACGCTCTATAACTCTCTATAACTCTCTATAGCGCTGTATAACGCTCTATACCTCTATAACTCTCTGTAACTCTCTATAGCGCTCTATAACACTCTATACCTCTATAATGCTCTATAACTCTCTATAATGCTCTATACCGCTCTATAGCTCTCTATAACACTCTATAACACTCTATAACGCTCTATAACTCTCTATAACTCTCTATAACTCTCTATAGCGCTCTATAACGCTCTATACCTCTATAATGCTCTTTAACTCTCTGTGACCTATAACGTTCTACAACTCTCTATACCACTCTATAATGCTCTACAACTCTCTAGAACTCTCTTCCTAGAGAATAATAGATGCCAGTCTCAAGCTGTTGCATTTATCACAAGACGGTTCTACTAGTTTACACTAAAAGTGTATTTATGCTGTTTGACTCACTGCGTGGAACAAAAATGTTGTTGTGTCCCCTGGCATTGGCAACTTCCTGATACCATGTTTGATTGAGTGGCGCTGAAGATCTAAGACTTGAACTGATTTGACTTTTTTTTTTGTACTCTGAGAGTCAGCGTTGTGAAACAGCGTCCTCTCCAAACAACGGCTGCAGAGCAGAGAGTCATCTGGGAACGGCTTAGGAGTACTAGATCTGGCCTTGAGACTGTGTTAGATCACATCCCCACTGAGACCATAGCGGAACAAACAATAATAAATATTGATACAGATGAAAGGATGCCTTGGGGATGTTGTGGGTGTTTTGTAGGGTGTGTGTTCTGCTTTCAATTGTTTGTTAAGACAGATTTAGAAAAACACAAGCTGTGTACGTAACGTAACAAAAAGGCCTAATTCAGGGGAGTTCAGTTGGAGAGACTGAGGGAGGGGTTCCTTTTACAGTAAACTGAGTCATGGGATACGTCCCAAATGGGACCCTATTCCCTATATAGTGCACTACTTTAGACCAGAATCCTATGGAACCCTATTCCCTATGTAGTGCACTACTTTAGACCAGAATCCCATGGAACCCTATTCCCTATGTAGTGCACTACTTTAGACCAGAATCCTATGGAACCCTATTCCCTATATAGTGCACTACTTTACACTAGAGTCCCATGGAACCCTATTCCCTATATAGTGCACTACTTTAGACCAGAGTCCTATGGAACCCTATTCCCTATATAGTGCACTACTTTAGACCAGAGTCCTATGGAACCCTATTCCCTATATAGTGCACTACTTTAGACCAGAGTCCCATGGAACCCTATTCCCTATATAGTGCACTACTTTAGACTAGAGTCCTATGGAACCCTATTCTCTATGTAGTGCACTACTCTTGACAAGGGCCCATAGTATGTTATGCTTATGTCTAAGGACGACAACAAACATGTTCACTGTCCTGGGTTTTCCATAGAAGTGTATTGACAAACGGTGAAGTGGGCCGTGTGGGATCCTGGTAGACTGGGGAGAGGTCCTAAATAGCACCCTAACCCCTGTATAGTGCAGACGTTGTGCACTATGTCGTGAATAGGAAGGCATTTTATACTGCAGACCCCCAATGAGTCACTAGTCTGTCGTCTGACCTCTGTCCTCCACTGCTGCCAGGTCAAAGGTTACAGGTGACCAATCACAAGCTGGGAGGAATATGACCTGACCCTCTGGCTAAAACCACATGGCTACTGGTCTGAAGGGTAAGGTTGAGAGCCACGGTGGACGCTCCCAATGGGCCCACGTGGTTTCAGTAAGGTCAGTCAAGTCAGTCAGGTCAGTCAGGTCAGTCAGCTCAGTCAGGTCAGTCAAGTCAGTCAGGTCAAGTTATTCAGGTCAGTCAGATCAGTCAGGTCAGTCAAGACAGTCAGGTCAGTCAGCTCAGTCAGGTCAGTCAAGTCAGTCAGGTCAGTCAGGTCAGTCAAGACAGTCAGGTCAGTCAGATCAGTCAGGTCAGTCAGGTCAGCCAAGACAGTCAGGTCAGTCAGGTCAGTCAAGACAGTAAGGTCAGTCAAGTCAGTCAGATCAGTTGGGTTAGTCAGATCAGTCAGGTCAGTCAAGACAGTCAGATCAGTCAGGTCAGTCAGGTCAGTCAAGTCAGTTGGGTTAGTCAGATCAGTCAGGTCAGTCAAGACAGTCAGATCAGTCAGGTCAGTCCACCATGGTGCTTGCCTACGGAGCTGTGAGGGGAATGGCACCTCAGTACCTCCAGGCTCTGATCAGGCCCTACACCCAAACAAGGGCAGTTCATCCACCTCTGGCCTCTCGCCTCCCTACCACTGAGGAAGTACAGTTCCCGCTCAGCCCAGTCAAAACTGTTCGCTGCTCTGGCCCCCCAATGGTGGAACAAACTCCCTCACGACGCCAGGACAGCGGAGTCAATCACCACCTTCCGGAGACACCTGAAACCCCACCTCTTTAAGGAATACCTAGGATAGGATAAAGTAATCCCTCTCACCCCCCCTTCCCCTGAAAAGATTTAGATGCACTACTGTTCCACTGGAGGTCATAAGGTGAATGCACCAATTTGTAAGTCGCTCTGGATAAGAGCGTCTGCTAAATGACTTAAATGTAAATGTAATGTAATGTCAGTCAAGTCAGTCAGATCAGTCAGATCAGTCAGGTCAGATCAGTCAGATCAGTCAGGTCAGTCAGGTCAGGTGAGTCAGGTCAGTCAGATCAGTCAGATCAGTCGGGTCAGTGAATTGAAGTGCTGCTCTAGACTGGAATGAGAGGCCCTGTTTTTGGTGTATTCACTCTCCCCCCAGTGATCTGTAGTGACAGGATCGTTGTGTGGTAGAGGACTGAGTGTCTTGCGATGTTACAGGTATAACCAGATATACTTTCTTACCTGGTTTCCTTTGGGACCAGCTTGGCCATCCAGTCCAGCGAGACCCTGTGAACAACATTTAATGCATTATCAATACATGAAGTATACTTTTGCAGTAGTAATGGTATTGCAGTAGTATTGCAGTATTATAGAGGTACTGATGCATTCAGGCCGTCTGTATAGTTGTACAGCATTTCCAGTACATAGTAGTATTGCGTTAGTATTACAGTATTATAGAGGTACTGGTATATACACTGTCTGTATAGTTTTGCAGCATTAAGTGTATTGCAGTAGTATCATGGTAGCATCATGGTAGCATCATGGAGGTATCATGGTAGTATCATGGTAGCATCATGTTAGTATCGTGGTAGCATCATGGTAGTTTCATAGTAGTAGCATGGTAGTATCACGTTAGTATCATAGTGGTATAATGGTAGTATCACGTTAGTATCATAGTAGTATCATGGTAGTATCATAGTAGTATCATGGTAGTATCATAGTAGTATCATGGTAGTATCATAGTAGTATCATGGTAGTATGATAGTAGTATCATAGTGGTATAATGGTAGTATCACGTTAGTATCATAGTAGTATAATGGTAGTATCACGTTAGTATCACGTTAGTATCATGGTAGTATCACATTAGTATCATAGTAGTATCATGGTAGTATCATAGTAGTATCATGGTAGTATCATAGTAGTATCATAGTAGTATCATAGTAGTATCATAGTAGTATCATGGTAGTATCATAGTAGTATCATAGTAGTATCATGGTAGTATCACGTTAGTATCATAGTAGTATCATGGTAGTATCATAGTAGTATCATAGTAGTATCATGGTAGTATTGTAGAGGTACTGTATACATACACGTTGTCCACCAGTCCCTGGTGATCCCCTAGGGCCAAGCAGACCTCTAGGTCCCTGTATGATAGAAAAACATTAAGTAAGACAAAAACACAAACATAAACATGTTGTTTAAAACTGACCCAGTAACCAACCCAGTATCTGACCCAGTAACCAACCCAGTATCTGACCCAGTAACCAACCAACCCAGTAACCAACCCAGTATCTGACCCAGTAACCAACCCAGTATCTGACCCATTAACCAACCCAGTATCTGACCCAGTAACTGACCCAGTATCTGACCCAGTAACCGACTAGTCTTTGTGATATGAGTTGTGTGTTCATTCAGGCCACTGTATTGAGTATCGAAAAGCTACAGTACTTACACTAGACTCTGTCACGTGAGATGTGTTTTAATGCCAGAGTAAGACGGTAGCCTAGTCATTCAGGTACTATGAGATAGCAGCGGTGCTAGTATAACGTAGTGTTGTCTACCAAAGCCTAGATAAATTGGAGAAACACTGACCTCATGTGGACAAATGTGGTAACTAAAGGTACTCAACAGTCGGTCGGGAGGATAAATGTTTCAGCTTTCCGTCTATTCCTTCTTTTTGGACATTTGTGTGTGAGAAAAATAATATCTAAAAAAATATATCTGGTTACAAAAATGGGTCCACAGGGATGGAGAAACAGTGACACAGGCCAATTAGACCAAACATTAACCAACCATTTTCCCTGTTACCCCTCTACTATGGTACTCAGGAGTTCTCAAACTCAGCCCTCGTGACCATAAAGGGTTTGTTTTTGCCCTAGAACTACACAGCTGATTTAAATAATAAACTTATTCAATGTAGCTGTGTAGTGTTAGGGCAACAAAAACAAAACGTGCACCTCACTTGGGGTCCCGATGATTCGAGTTTGGGAAACGCTGGTCAATATGAACACAGTCAGCAGGAGAATGTGTCCATGGAGACATCCCAAATAGCACCGTATCCCCTACATAGTGCACTACTTTTGACCAGAGCCCTATGGGACCCTATTCCCTACATAGTGCACTACTTTTTACCAGAGCCCTATGGGACCCTATCCCCTACATAGTGCACTACTTTTGACCAGAGCCCATAGGGAATAGGCTGCCATTTGGGATACAGACACAACACATTTCTCAGCGGTAACGTGAGAAGAGCTACTTCTCAAGCTGTCGTATTTTCTGTGAGGAGATATTAGCCACTCCCACTCCGTCTGTCGTATTTTCTGTGAGGAGA